>NW_025423256.1:4066726-4109303 GCF_020497125.1 Mauremys mutica
TCCCAGGTGCGCAATAAAATTCTGCCTCCTTAAGCTCGTGTTTTCCATGCCTAGAATTCAACTCTCACCAGATGGATCAGACTGAACAGGTTTCAAACCTCGAGGAGGCTCTTACCTTCTAAACAGGGACGGCTGTTTTCCAGTAAAATCACGAAAAGGGAAGGAGAAAACTCGAAAGAGGTGCCTCCTGGCGCTCACGTCCGTGAACCCGAATACTCTCTCAGTCCTCAGAGAGAGACCTGGAGAAGGAGACTTGCTGGAGCAAAGCCACAGGGGTCTCTGAGGTTTCCCTGGCCCCTCGCCCCTGTCCTGCCTGGCTGATGTCAGCATCTCTCTGTGAGGTCACCACCTCCCCACCACCTTGGACCAATAGTCTGAGGTCCTGCAAAAGGCCTTTGTGATGTCACTGCCGCACCCCTCCCTTGCTGTGCCAATGTCCTGCCCCTGGCCAGGCACTTTGGAGGTTTTAGCTACTCCCTGTGGATCACGCCACTCAAGGAGCGTTCGTTCTAGGCAGCAAGCCGGCTAGACAGGGAAACATCAGACGCTGCTCCCAATGCTACACTCAGTTTTTCAGAAATTAGTCGACTTTATGGCCAGAAGAGACCATTAGAGCATCTAATCTGACCCCCTGCGTATCACAGGCCTCCTGTAGGACACAATAGCAGGTGAGGGAGGGGGGCTGAGGAGGCGAGTGGGAGGGGCTAGTGAGCCGGCAGCAGGGGACTGAGGAGACGAGCTATGAGTCAGTGGCTGACCTGTTCTGCTGATCTGGTCTGGCTCCCAGCCCCTCTCCAAGGGTTGCAGCTGTCTGGAGGTGCTGCCTTCCACGCCTTCCTCAGTCACACCTCATTGACTCCACAAGGCAACTGATTACCAAGTGGGGAGAAGATCTTATTCTACTTCTAGCAAAAAGACATTTTCCTTTTACCTTAATTATACTACCTTAGAGGCCTGCTATAACATATTACCAAGGTTCAATGCCACCGTTTTGGCGGGGCGGTGCTGGGGAAGGAGGGTTTGTTTACACGGGGCGGGTGGCGCTGGGGGGGGATTGTTTCGGGGAGGGGTTCCGCAGCGCTGGGGGGCGGTGCTCAGTGAGGCCGGGGGGGCGGGGGTGTTCAGCCCTCAGCTGTTTTCTTTTGAGTAATATTGCCCTCGCTGCTTTACGACTTGTGCAGGCCTGGACTAAACCACAGACTCTGGACTCAGCATTCAAGTATCCTGCAGTCTGAACTTCACATCTGATACATTCCCTCATTGGCTACCATTGTTTGCCCAGCAGGGAAGTGCTTCTTGTCCAACAAGGCAGCCAGATTGGGACCCACAGGCATGGAATGGCTCTGAAGGAATCAGCTGTTTCTCTCTGTGCTTCATCTAACTTTGGATCCAAATGGTAAAAGACAGTTGTGCCCAGTTTAATCATGGCGTCCTTCAGAAGTGTGATCAATGCCACTTAACTAGGGAGCAGGTTCTAAAAATAGTTTACCTTGGCCTCAGGTCACCACAGCTTCCATCTCGGGGGTGAAAATCAACCACTAGTACCTGCAATTTCTACCTGAGCTCTTGTCAAATCTTTGACCTTCCTTGGAGTAATTTCACACTGCTCTGACGTAGAATTTGTCACTAACCGCACAACAGATCAGTAGCGACAGTGAGGTACAACTCCCCCAACTATGCCCTTTTATTTCTTTAATCTGGTAGCACAGATTTAAATTAGGGACTAAATTCAGGTGCGGCTTAGAATCCCTGTAAGACAACAAATGTCAGATCTCTATTAAAAATAGGTATCTTTCTGCAGCTATATCACATTCAACACGGATTTCATTTTCTACACATTTGCAGCATCTCCCAGGGGTGAGCTGAAGAGAAAAGTCACTTCCATTTTTCCCATCTCTGCCTCGATAGGGATTGTATTTCCCAAATAATAGGCAACATGCAGCTAATGAGGAAGGAGATCTCTTCAGGAGCCACTTCCTGCAAGGCCTGGGCCACAACTGCTTTGGGAGCCCAATGCATGGGCACTTTGTTTAGTTACAAGTTATTTACGAGGGAATCCTCTTCCCAGCCCTTTAGAAAAAATACTGACCTAACCAACTGCACAACAGGGGGACTGGGATGGTGATGGGGAATAAGGGAATCCCTCTGATTTACCCCATCTTCTTCTGTTGTTCCAGAGGGTGAAATGACATTTCACTCTCTATCCCTGCCCTGTTCCTGCTCTTTGTTATAGTTCAATATATTTTAAGTGAGGAAAATGGTAGTATAAATATCTGCTCTGCAGCACAACCTGAACCAACATCTGAGCAACTGGGAATGAAACAATTGGTTCCCCGAGGGAGAACTCGATGACTGTGATGACTCAATTGCTGTGAAATGGGGGAACAGTATAACCGTGATGCTCAGGGTTTGTTTAGACTGGGAAAAGTGATGGAGTTTAGGTCAGGACAAGGGGGAAGCTAATGCCAACCCCTGCACCTGGGCGCATCTGCTCTACAACTATAATTGTCTTTTTACTCCAAGATCACTAATTTGAGCAGCCAACGCCATGTACAGCCCTAGTGGATGTCAGGCTCAGGTAGTTTTAGCCTCTGTGTAGGTTGCTGGGAATCAAACCTCTCCCCCACCTGGAGCTGATGAACATTCCTGGCAGGAGGGACACACACTCCTGTGACTGAAAACGAAAGGAGTTGATAGAAAAGATCACAGGACTGACCCCAAAGAAGGATGAGCTGCAAAATGCAGAAGCAGGCAACTGATCTGGTGGAGCTGAGAGACCTTGGTGAAGATGGTGCAAAAATCACTATGTGGGAATTAGCAAATGTGATTAAAAAAAATAAATCTTTGTCCAGCCCTAGTCAAGGGATTTATAACAGTTCACTCAGTTGACCAATAGACTGAGGTCCTGCAAAAGGCCTTTGTGATGTCACTGCCACACCCCTCCCTTGCTGTGCCAATGTCCTGCCCCTGGCCAGGCACTGTGAAGGTTTGAGCTACTCCCTGTGGATCACGCCACTCAAGGAGCGTTCGTTCTAGGCAGCAAGCCGGCTAGACAGGGAAACATCAGACGCTGCTCCCAATGCTACACTCAGTTTTTCAGAAATTAGTCAACTTTATGGCCAGAAGAGACCATTAGAGCATATAATCTGACCCCCTGCGTATCACAGGCCTCCTGTATGACACAAGAGCTACTTTTGGGGCAAACACATTCCAGAAAGGCATCTAGTCTTCATTAAATGACATCAGGAGATGGAGAATCCACCTTATTACAATATTTGTGGCTTAGTTGTAATATGAATTTGTCTCTTTTCACCTTCCAGCCATTGGGTCTTGTTATGCCTTTCTCTGCTAGATTCAAGAGCCCTTTAATACCCAATCCTTTCTCTCCATTAAGGCACTTCAGCACTTCAATGAAGTCACCTTTCAATCTTCTTTTGATCAGCTAAACAGGTTGAGCTCTTTCAGTAGCTCACTAGAAGGCATTTTTCTCCAGCCCTCAGAACCTTTGGTGGCTCTTTGCTGCCCCAGCTCCAATTTCACAACATCTTTTTCAAACGAGGACACAAAAACTGGAGGCAGTATTCCAGTATCAGTCTCACTGATGCCGTGTCACCTCCTATGACGTTATTGACATAATCTGTAACTGTATAGATCACTGTTGTGACCACTGTTCTATATTTGCAGCCAATATTGTAGAAAGATTGTCGTGTAAGGGGTCTATGAAGGGGTTCTGATTGGCTGATTATAATGATGCCATCTCTAGATGTGTATCATTTTTTGTAGTTGACGTTATGATTATAGGCTCTCTGCTGCCCGTATTTCAAACTTGTGCTCTGCTTCCAGGGAACACCCCAGACAAGTTGGTGTCACTTCTGCCTAGCCTGCTTGATGGCCCATTAAGGACCATCAGCTACACAATCGACCCATTGAGAGAAGGCAGATACGCCTTGTGACTCAGCAAAGTGTGCAGGGACCTGCCTATGGACAGAACTCTAAGGTTTTTCTGTGCCACATGCTGGATAGAAGCAGCAAAGAGTCCTGTGGCACCTTATAGACTAACAGATGTTTTGGAGCATGAGCTTTCATGGGTGAATCCCCACTTTGTCGGATGCATGCAGTGGAAATTTCCAGGGGCAGGTATATATATGCAAGCAAGAAGCAAGCTAGAGATAACGAGGTTAGTTCAATCAGGGAGGATGAGGCCCTGTTCTAGCAGTTGAGGTGTTTTCACCGCCTGCTTCTTGTTTGTTAGTCTATAAGGTGCCACAGGACTCTTTGCTGCTTTTACAGATCTAAACTAACACAGCTACACCTCTGATACTGGATAGAGTGTCCTTGGGACAAAGAACGCAAAGACCACATGGCAAGAGACTATAAAAGGCTGATGCCTCGTCTCCATCTTATCTTCAATCCTGCTTCATACCTCTGGAGGGACTTTGCTACAAACTGAAGCTCTGTACAAAGGACTGAATGAACCATCCTAGCTGTGGATGGACTCCAGAGACTTGATTTGAACCTGCAGTTTATTCCATCACTGCTACAAGCTTGAACTAAGAACTTTGACATTACTGGATGTAATTGATTCCTTTAACAATTTTAACTCTCATCCATATTTCTTGCTTTTTATGAATAAACCTTTAGATGCTAAAGGATTTGCAAGAGTGCGATTTGTGGGTAAGATCTGACTTGACCTGCGTCTGGGGCTTGGTCCTTTGGGATCCTTTGAGAGAACATTTTTTTCCTTTTACTGAGGTTTTGGTTTTCGTAACCATTCATCCCCATATGGAGCGGGGCTGGTGGTGATAGAAGGGAACTGGAATAGCTGAGGGAATTGCTTGTATGACGTCCGATTGGCCAGTGGGGTAAAACCAAAGTCCTCTCTGCATGGCTGCTGTGACGTGCTTTAATAGTAAAGGGCACCCAGCCTCGGGCTGTGACTGCCCTGCTCCAAGCAATTTGTCCTGAATTGATACTCTCAGTAGCGTCCTGCCAGTGGTCGCATTGTTACAGGGGTCGTCCGGGATTACAGCTGGGAACACTCTGAAGCTCAGGATGTGCTTCCTCAGCTAGGGGAAGTATGTAACCCACACACCTCCAGGGTGTGGTGGGGTGTCCCAGCTAGTGGCACTGGGATCACTTAGAGGGAGAGATAAAATGAGTCTTCTCTAAAGTTTTAGCTAGCTGTCAGGTGGTTCTCAGTTCATGCTGTGGAGGCCCACGCACTGAGTTCCCAGTTCGATCCCACCCACTGACAAGTCACCGACCCGGATCTGTCAGCGTAACAGACACAGCTGCCACCCCAAGAAGCAGGAATGTGCTAATAAAGTTTGCAATGACACAAAGCTGGGAGGTATTGTTAACACAGAGAAGGACCGGGATAACTTACAGGAAGATCTGGATGACCTTGTAAACTGGAGTAATAGGATGAAATTTAATAGTGAAAAGTGCAAGGTCATGCATTTAGGGATTAATAACAAGAGTTTTAGTTATAAATTGGGGACGCATCAGTTGGAAGTAACAGAGGAGGAGAAGGACCTCGGAGTATTGGTTGATCACAGGATGAATATGAGCCGCCAATGTGATATGGCCATTAAAAAAGCTAATGCGGTTTTAGGATGTGTCAGGCGAGGTATTTCCAGCAAAGATAAGGAGGTGTTAGTACCGTTGTACAAGGCACTGGTGAGACCTCATCTGGAATACTTTATGCAGTTCTGGTCTCCCATGCTTAAGAAGGAAAAATTCAAACTGGAACACATTCAGAGACGGGCTACTAGGATGATCCGAGGAATGGAAAACCTGGCTTATGAAAGGAGACTGAAAGGGGTTGGCTTGTTTAGCCTAACCAAAAGAAGTCTGAGGGGGGATATGATGGCTCTTTATAAATATATCAGAGGGATTAATATTAGGGAGGGAGAGGAATTATTTAAGCTTAATACCAATGTGGACACAAGAACAAATGGATATAAACTGGACACTAGGAAGTTTAGACTTGAAATTAGATGAAGGTTTCTAACCATTAGAGGAGTGAAGTTCTGGAACAGCCTTCCAAGGAGAGCAGTGGGGGCAAAAGACATATCTGGCTTCAAGACTAAGCTTGATAAATTTATGGAGGGGATGGTATGATGGGATAGCCTAATTTTGGCAAATAATGGATCTTTGATTATCAGCAGGTAAGTATGCCCAATGGTTTGTGATGGGATGTTAGATGGGTTGGGATCTGAGTTATTACAGAGAATTCTTTCCTGGGTGTTGGCTGGTGAGTCTTGCCCACATGCTCAGGGTTTAACTGATCACCATATTTGGGGTCGGGAAGGAATTTTCCTCCAGGGCAGATTGGCAAAGGCCCTGGAGGTTTTTCGCCTTCCTCTGCAGCGTGGGGCACGGGTCGCTTGTTGGAGGATTCTCTGCAGCTTGAGGTCTTCAAACCGCAATTTGGGGACATCAATAACTCAGACACAGGTTAGGGGTGTGTTACAGGAGTGGATGGGTGAGATTCTGTGGCCTGCATCTTGCAGGAGGTCAGACTACATGATCATAATGGTCCCTTCTGACCTTAAAGTCTATGAGTCTATAAGAAGAGAGTTGCCATGCCATACCGAGCTGTGAAGAGGTGCCAAGCAGTGAGCTGACACCCGCAGAGCTTCCTGTGATAAATTGTGAACTTTGGACAATAGCGGGGTGGTAGGCAGTGTTGCCCTCAGAGTGGCCTGGGTCAGAGCCCATGGGAGGCCCTGGGCTCCCCCACCATCTTCTGTGCCCTTCCCCCCACCCCAAAGGACTGAAACCCTGACCACTAGGCAACATCCCCATGAGCGAAGGCCATCACTTTAAAAGTTTGCAGAGGATGCAGGAGAAGAAAGGGGAGAGAGGATGAGGGTGGCTCTTGGGAAGAGGGAGCCTTATGGGAATCTCTTGTTTATTGCCATCAACCCAATGATCAGATCATTGATGCCTAGAATCTTCCCTGACGTGTTGTAATTGATTGGATCTAGGTTTTAAAACAGGTACCACATTTGCAGACAGAGAAATGTCAGCGAGTTGAGTGAAAGGCCATTGCAAGCTCAGCTAATTAGGCAATGTGGCTTATGCCCAATCTAACAAGCTCCTTAAACAATAGCTCCCAGTTTTAATTCGCATTGTTCTGTTTAGTGTTTTTCTCCAAAACACTTTTACTAAACCTTTGGGTCAGCTTTGGAAAGTTGGCCCTTTCAGTTCACCAAATATAAATATTGCTGGTGGGGACTGCCCTCTATTGGTCATAAGAACAGCCATACTGGATCAGACCAATGGTCCAGCCAGCCCAGAATCCTATCCTCCCACAGTGGCCAATGCAAGGTGCCCGCGAGGGAATCGACAGAACAGGGAATCATCAAGCGATCCATCCCCTGTCGCCCATTCCCAGCTTCCGGCAAACAGAGGCTGGGGACACTTCAAGAGCATGGTTTTGTATCCCTGCCCATCCTGGCTAATAGGCCAATGATGGACCCGTCCTCCATCAACTTATCTAGTTCTTTGGTGGACCCTGTTATAGTCTTGGCCCTCACAACATCCTCTGGCAACGTTTCCCCAGGTTGACTGTGTTGGATGAAGAAATACTTCCTTTGGTTTGTTTTAAACCTGCTGCCTACTCCTTTCATCGGGTGACCCCAGTTCTTGTGTTATGAGGAGTAAATAGCACTTCCTTACAGATCCAGACTAACACGGCTACCCCTTTGATACTTCCTTATTTACTTTCTCCAAACCCGTTGTCATTTGATAGACCTCTATCCTAGCCCCCCCTTAGTCATCTCTTTTCCAAGTTGAAAACTCCCCTCAGTCTTATTAATCTCACCTCACATGGAAGCTGTTCCACACCCCAATCATTTTGGTTGCCCTTTTCTGTACCTTTCCCAATTCCGATATATCTTTTTGAGATGGGGGTCCAGCTCCAGTATTCAAGATGTGGGCATACCACAGATTCATAGACAGGCAATATTATATTTCTGTCTCACTAGCCATCCCTTTCCTAAGGACTTCCCGACATTTTGTTGGCTTTTTTGACTGCCGATGCACATTGAGTAGATGTTTTCAGAGAAGTATCCACAGTGACTCCAAGATCTCTTTCTTAAGTTGTAAGAGCTAATTTAGACCCCATCAGTTTAGATATAGAATTGGGATCATGTTTTCCCATGTGCATTACTTTGCATTGATCCACATTGAATTTCATCTGCCTTTTTGCTGCCCAGTCACTCAGTTTGGTGAGATCCCTTTGTCACACTTTGCACTCTCTTTTGGACGTAACTAACTTGAGTTGGTTTGTATCATCTGCAAATGTTGCCACCTCACTGTTTACCCCTTTTTCCAGATCACTTAGGACTATGTTGAACAGTGCTGATCCCAGTACAGACCCCAGGGGGACACCACTATTTACCTCTCTCCATTCTGAAAATCAGACCCTTTCGTTCTTGTCTTTGAACCAGTTACCTAACCCAGAGAGGACCTTCCATCTTATCCCATTTTGCTTCAGAGCCTTTGGGGAGAGACCTTCTCAAAGGTTTTCTGAAAATCTAAGTATACTATATCCACGGGATCACCTTTATCCACATGCTTGTTGACTCCGTCAAAGAATTATAGTAGATTCGTGAGGCATGATTTTCCTTTACAAAAACCATGTTCATTCTTCCCCAATGTAAGCAGGGGCAGACTCACCCAGCGGCACCTCCTGCTGGTCGTCTTGGGAATTAGCTCTCCAGCCGTCAGAGCACACTCTGCAGGCCGGTGATCTGCCTTACCGCAGCTGGCCCCCTGTCCGTCCCAGGACCCCAGTGCCCCTTTTACCCTGGCAGTACCCCCACAGTTCTGGGTCTCCCCCTCCCAGGGGAACCCCCACCCACTATCCCCACTTCACCTCAGTCTTGGCTACTGCCCAGTCTCCATCCAGCCCCCGTTCACTGGGGCAGACTGCAGTGTGAGCCACTCATCACAGGCAAAGGGGTTGGACCTGCCGCCTCTGCTTCCCCCTGGGCTGCCCCATTGCAGCCCTGCACCTATTCAGCCTATAGTCAGGCCTGCAGCCTGGGGCTTTCCAGGCCAGAGCTCCCAGCTCCTCTGGCCCTTCCCCAGCCCTGCTCCCAATCTAGGTGTCTTGCTTAGGTCCTTGCAGCCAGGCCCTTCTCTCGCTACAAACAGAGGGAGACTGACTGGGCTCCTGGCTCACAGCCTCTTATAGGGGCCAGCTGGGCCTGACTGGGGCATGGCCACAGCTGAGCCTGCTTCCCCCAATCAGCCCAGGCTCCTTGCCCCAGCCCCAGCCCTCTCCTGGGCTGCTTCAAGCCCCGCAGGGCAGGAGCAGGGGACCACCCCGCTACACTCAACAAAGTGGAGACCCTGGCGCACGTTTATTTAGAGTGCGCCAGGCTGCAGCCCCTATACCGGCTCCTCACCAATATCCTATTGCATTTCTGGCTGCACTTTTCCCCCTACTTCCTTCTCCATGCACTCCCTATCCCTGGCCCCACAAAGTCGCGGGACCTCCTGGTCAACCTCCTCCTCGCCCTGGCTAAAATGGCCATCTACGTGACCAGGGAGAGGCGGTTGGCCAATGGAGACTTCTGCGACTTGGGGATTATTTCCGGTCCTTAGTCCGTTCACGTCTCCGGAAGGAGTTCCTCTGGGCGGCGTCCGCTGGCTCCCTTG
Source organism: Mauremys mutica (assembly GCF_020497125.1). Lineage (NCBI taxonomy): Eukaryota > Metazoa > Chordata > Testudines > Geoemydidae > Mauremys > Mauremys mutica. The sequence continues at coordinate 4,076,402 of NW_025423256.1, forward strand.
ACGCCTTCGAGGAGCAGTGGGCGCTGTCCGGGGTTCTCTGCTCGGTATCCCCGTCAGGCTCCCTTCTTATGACCCTTTGACCGCACTCCTGTCCCTGTTATTTTATTAGTTGTCCCCCGCAATTAGTGGGTTTCTGAGGCCCTGTGGATCCTCCCCTTAGGCTGAGGGGGGGATCCATTAGCATTGCGCGGGCTTCCGCCCGCCCCGTTTCCCGGAAACCCAATAGCTACACCCAGCAAATCCTGGTTAGCTATGAGTCTAATCATTGGGCTCTACAATTCCACCCAATTTGCCTGGTACTGACATTACCCTTAGTGGCCTGTAATTGCCAGCTGCATCTCTGGAGCCTTTTTTATACACTGCTCCAGCCAGGGACTAAAGGCCGCCCCAGACTTTCCCTTTCTCCCTTCTGAGAAATCAAGTTCATGTTCTACAAGCAGCTAAAGAAGCCTCAACCCTGCATCTGAATTAATGTCACATTTCTCACTGCCCGACACAAACAAATGTCATTTCAATCCCAGGTGAGTCCACTTCAGTCATTCCTCAGCCCCATTCCTTCACCCTCCTGCCTTAGCTTAAGGCATTGCGCCACCCTGTGGGCGTTTCATGTCCCTCCTCAGTTTCACTTACAGACACAATTTCCTTTGCTGTTCAACGAACAGCAAAACCTTTCTGTGTCTCTAGTCTGAGCCAGGGCATTCAATTCCATTGAAACCTTCTCTCCTGCAATGGCAACGGTCAGACAGAGGGGACGTGGCCACCTTCAGTCCCGAGAGTGAGATATTCACTCTCCTCTTTCTTCAAGCTGCTGCTGTTAGTCCATAAAACATATACCATGGAATAAAAAGCTGAGTTTACTCCAGGGTGAGGAAAGAAAGGAGCCACCAACTCCCCGAAAAATCTCTGTGCCCCAGAGAGAACCTGCCCCTGCTATTGGAATCACTGATGTGCTTCAGCTACAATGGGGAAAGCATCTGCTCTCATGGGGGTATAGCTCAGTGGTAGAGTGTTTGACTGCAGATCAAGTGGTCCTTGCTTCAAATCCAAGTGCCCTCTAATAAGCCTCTCCTTATTCTTTTATTTTTTTATTTTTTAAAAAAAAGGGAAAACATTTTGATTACCATTCTCCATTATGTTCAGGAGCTCCACTATACGGGGATGCTTGAAATGAATGTAAACACTCAACATTTCACTGTCCAAATGCATAAAAACCTAGCAAACCTGCCCATCAGCTGAAATCAGTTCCAATCCTCTAAGTGTCTAGTTTATGTTTTCATCAATTAAACAAAGGGATCATATGAATGTACATTTGCAGATCCCTCTTCTCCAGGGCTGTGCTGTGCAGAAGAACAAGAACCACATCCAGTTGGGGTTCAGGAGTCTGATGAGCAAAGGCCACTTGGTGCGGGCTAAAGTCACCAGCACTTTGGCTCCTTCCCATTCAACCAGCAGCTGGCCCCCCAGGACAAGGCATGAGAAGACGACAGTGGCTGTGAGCAGGAAAATAGCCACCAAGAAGCTGGCTAAAGCTGTCAAGATCCTCAGGAAGGTCACCATGCCCATGTCTAGAATGTACTGACTGCAGCGGGGACCAAAAAGGCAGAGAAAAGCCCTCAAAAATTCTAAGCTGCCAAGCCCCAGAAGGTGATCACAATCCTACCTAAAATCAAGACAGGAGTAAGGCTAATGTCATCTCCAAAGCCAGGGCTAAGAAGGTAACACTGAGAAAGAAGTGGAGAGATTTCCATTGGGATGACTCCTGCTCCCCTAATGGCTCTGTTATGAATCACCATGGACCACCCGGAGAGATCAAAGTCCTGCAGGACAAACAGCCCCATGGACAGTATAATGAAGTGGTGGCAGTGGGGGGAAGTGCTGTGTTTCGTGTAACACCTGCCAGGTGAGAGATGCACTGCCAGGGCAGCTGCCCATGAGCTCATTCTCTTCGATCTGCTTCTGCTGTTATTTCAGAGCCAGCACTAGCGGGAGTGTGTCCCTGTCACTTCACCAGCTCTGGAACAGGCTCTGTCTGCAGCCCAGCTCTGATTAATCCCAGTTTTTAATGTATTCCTACTGCGATACTTTCCCAGTTCTCTGCCTCATTCTAACATTCCGGTCAGAGACTGAATATGGGGAGGGATGGACTAATTTGTGTGACATTCGGTAAGTTGCCATTGTATGTGATTGAACCTCTGCTGGAGGTGGGCAGGAGCCTGTTACACACATAAAATAGCTAAGGTTTACCAAACTACCTGCTACACATTCAAACCTTCCTGTACACACACAATAGAAATTGGGGCTCTGAGAAATGGCAACTTTTCTTTAACACAGATCCATTGTTTTCTGTACTTCCAGAGGCACTGAAATAGAAGCATATTACCTTTAAACAGCCGGGATTTCATGATCAGCAGCAAAGCCTCTGTAAAGCCACCCATAGAGCTGATTGTTTCTAACTGCAGGGTTAGCCAGACCATTCAGTAACATTATCGGTCTGTTCACAAAGCCTTTGGTTAGTGACGAATCATGAGACTTATCCCTTCCTGCTGTAATTCCATTGACTCCAGTGTCTCTTTCCCCATTTCTGTTTCCAAGAAAATAAACAAATTAAAACAACCTTCAGAACTAACATGCTGTGGGAAAGTGGAAATGTTGATAGCTCAAATAATTCAGTTTCTTCTCTGACTTGTGTGTGTCTATCTGCTGTGTGTGTGTGTGTAACTGGTGGGGCATTTTGTTTGCTCCTGGCAGGTTCAACCCTGTCAGATTTGTCTGTGGGGAGGGGCCAGAGAAAACAGACACCTTGGCCTTCCAGGTTGGTGTTAGGCAAAGGAATAACAACCCTGTCCCATAAAAAAACAAAAAATGTTACAGAAACAGTGGTAGAAACAGTGATAGAGAAACTGGTAAATAATCACAATGCCCAGGCTTGAAGTAATCGGAAACACAGAATTCAAAAAGCAAAGCTCAGGGGCTATTTGGGGTTTATTCTCTGAGCTTAGCCATGTGCTATAGCACAGGGAGCACTTTTGGAAGTCTCCCATCCCACAATGGGGGAAAGGAAAAGGATTCTTAGGTTCTAGCACGGATTGAAGGAGGATGGTAATAGGGAATAAGGGAATCCCTCTGACTTACCCTAACTACGTCTGTTGTTGCAACAGGTGAAATGACCTTTTTTCCCTATCTCTGCCCTGTTCCTGCTCTTTGTTATAGTTCAATATATTTTAAGTGCGAAAAATGATGATGAAAATATCTGCTCTCCAGCACAACCTGCAGCAACATCAGAACAACTGGGAATGAAACAATTTGTTCCCCAAGGGAGAACTCGATGACTAACAATTGCTGTGAAATGGAGGAACAGTATAACTGTGATGCTCAGGGTTTGTTTAGACTAGGGAAAGTGATGGAGTTTAGGTCAGGTCAAGGGGAAAGCTAATGCCAACCACTGCACCTGGGCTGCATCTGCACTACAATTTTTTACATTAAGATCACTAACTTGAGCAGCCAACGACATGTACAGTCCTAGTGGATGTCAGGCACGGGTAGTTTTTGCCTCAGTGTAGCTTGTTGGGATCAAACCTCTCTCCCCACACCTGGAGCTGATGAACATTCCTGGCAGGAGGGACACACACTCCTGTGACTCAAAAGGAAAGGAGTTGATAGAAAAGATCACAGGACTGACCCCGAAGAAGGATGAGGTGCAAAAGGCAGAAGCAGGCAACTGATCTGGTGGAGCTGAGAGACCACAGTGAAGATGGTACAAAAATCACTATGTGGGAATGAGCAAATGTGATTTTTTTAAAAAGAATTTTTGGCCAACCCTAGTGAAGGGATTTATTACAGTTCTCTCTCATGTGGCTTTTCTGATGTCTAATGAGGCTTGAGCGCTGATTGTAGCTTTTCCCGCACTCAGAGTGTGATTCTCCTATGTGAGACAACGTTTAAGCTGTGCTTGAAGCTTTTCCCGCACTCAGAGCATGTGTAGGACTTCTCTCCTGTGTGGATTCTCTGATGTAAGATGAGGCCTGAATGATTAAAGAAACATTTCCCACACTCAGAGCATCCATAAGATTACTCACCCATGTGGATTTTCCTATGTGTGATAAGGTGTGAGCTCTGATTGAAGCTTTTCCCACACTCAGAGCATATGTAGGGCTTCTCTCCTGTGTGGATTCTCTGATGTGTGATAAGGGCAGAGCACTGACGAAAGCTTTTCCCACACTCAGAGCATATGTAGGGCTTCTCTCCTGTGTGGATTCTACGATGCGTGATAAGGTGAGAGTTCCGATTGAAACTTTTCCCACACTCAGTGCACGTGTAGGGCTTCTCTCCTGTGTGGATTCTCTGATGTGTGATAAGGGCAGAGCGCTGACTAAAGCATTTCCCCCACTCAGCGCATGTGTAGGGCTTCTCTCCTGTGTGGATTCTCTGATGTGCGATAAGGTGAGAGCTCCGATTGAAGCTTTTCCCGCACTCAGAACACGTGTAGGGCGTCTCCCCAGTGTGGCTTCTCTGATGTGCGATAAGGTCAGAGCTCCGCCCGAAGCTTTTCCCGCACTCAGAGCACGTGTAGGGCGTCTCCCCTGTGTGGATTCTCTGATGTGTAATAAGGTTTGAGCATCGATTGAAGCTTTTCCCGCACTCAGAACACGTGTAGGGCGTCTCCCCTGTGTGGATTCTCCCATGTCTGATAAGGTCTGAGCTCTGACTGAAGCTTTTCCCGCACTCATGGCACATGTAGCGTCTCTCTTCCAAGTTGATTCTGTTGCGTGGAATAAGGGCTGAGTGGCTACTGTAGTTTTCCTCTGGCCTCTGCTGAGTCTCACAGGCTTTTGTGTTTTCTGGGAGTGCACAACTCCTGGAAACATTCCCTTTGGATATTCCTGATAACATCCAATGTGGATCTACTTGCACAGTGTCTTCCTGCTGGGGTTTCTCCTCCTCGTTCTCACTCACCAGCCCATCGCCGGATGGGAGACAGAGAGAATCCAGACATAGGTCACTCCCTGTGCCTGAGAAAAAAGAAATGTCAGAGAGAGGAATGGAAACCAAAATATATCTGGGAGAGATCAAACCTATCAGGTGCTGATTTTCCCCAAACCCTTCCACAGAGAAGAGAGGAAGGGATCAGTTCTGGGTCCTCATTGCACCATAACTCTCGGGGAAAGTGAGATCAGGGAGGGACCTGCTGCCAGTTGTCAGTCAGAATAGGAGGGAAGCCATGAGTGACATCTGCCATAATGATTCCACATCTGCAGGGAACAATCCTGAACTTGAAGAGCTCATGGGGTCTTTGTAGGGCATCCCAAATGTTTCCTGCATTCCTAAGCAGTTGTTGAGTTGTTGAACCAATTCCTCACCTGCAAAGGCAGCTCTCGGGACCACTTCTTTCTCAGAGCCCTGGAGGTCCGGGACCCACGGCTCTTCCCCTCGTTCCAGCTGCGAGATCACATCAGGTTTGGAAACTGGAAACCCTACTGCAGGCAAAGAAAACAAGGGAGGTCAGTGGAATTTGTGGGATACTTGTCACAAAGAATATTCCATAGTTTTAACCCCATCTCATTTTTAGACAGTAACATCTGTAGCTCTCAGGATTCATCTGCTTGCCTGCATCAATATCTCTTTTCTTATAAGTACAGTATTGTGATAGGTTTATTAATTCATATAAAAAAAATATTTGGCTGTAATGCAAGAAACCTACAGGCCAAAAACCTGCATTTTAAGCTAAAGCAAAGTTAGCATAGCTACATCCTGTGCCCTTTTACCCAGAAAAGGAACTGTTTTTCCTATACCCAAATAAAGTGCCTACGCTTAGGTCTAAGACCCTTTACCTAGACCAACAGACAATGAAGAATAGCAAAGGGGATTTTTCAAAGTTGCACTCACAGACTTAACAAGTACCCCACAAGTGCGCAGATACCTGTCATCCATACGCACATACATACTAGCCTATGGAGTAAGTGTACCCTAACATTTCTATGGGGGAAGACTGAAATTTGGGCATAAGAGGAAGGATTTCCGGCATTTATTTCTATAAAAAGAGGTAACCTACTTCACTATGGTATCCCCGCCCCCACCTCGACCTCCTCCTTCTTCTCTACACTTCACCATCTTCAACTACGTATTCATGCTATCCATCCACGACAGCTATTAACCAGTAATACGCTGCACTTATTTTCTTTTCAAACCTTAAGTTCAAAAGGGACTCGGCTAAGCTTGGTCTCTCTAAACTTTATTTTAATTTGTGTATCAGATTATTTAGTTGACCTAAAAAGTAAATTCCAAAGTAGATTTGACAGCTCTTTACATTAGTTTCCCTTGCAAGAGCTGGGAAACCGGAACCGCCAGAGGCGAGGCCAACAGCAGTTTATCAAAACAGGGTGTGAATATTAACCGAAGTTTGCAGCACATAATATTGTATCATCATATGTATCTCCTGAATAACAGTAATACAATTGTAACTCTGTAATTCTACCTGTTTTACAATTTACTTACTATTTCATTGATTTTAATAAAAAGTCGTTATGACTATATCTGTCTCCCTGTGAGCTTCCTGTCATACCCCCGAAGGTCCCTTTATCAATTCTGTGGAACCCGATTCGAAACACGAACTTTTATCTTCTGATCAAACAAATTTGGCAAACCTAAGCCCATATTAATTAATATAAATGATTAAGTATTATTAATTAATTAAAATAATTACAATACAAATTAAATTAAGTTGATAAATCAAATCAACATTACTAACACACCCCAAATAAGGCTACGCATCCCAAGGCCATCTTCCTTGGCTCAAAGTGGCAGGAGAGTTACTATTATAACAAATCATATTCACTACCTTAGTGCCTAAGGACCAACTAACAGTGGGCCCCCATTGTGCTAGGCAAAGCGCAAACAGAGAATAGTAGATGGCCCATGCCCTGAAGAATTTACAATCTAAATCAGGGGTAGGCAACCTGCGGCAGCGAGCTGATTTTCAGTGGCACTCACACTGCCTGGGTCCTGGCCCCTGGTCCAAGGGGGGGCTCTGCATTTTAAATTAAGCTTCTTAACCATTTTAAAAACCTTATTTACTTTACATACAACAATAGTTTAGTTCTATATTATAGACTTATAGAAAGAGACCTTCTAAAAACATTAATATGTGTTACTGGCACACGGAACCTTAAATTAGAGTGAATAAATGAAGACTCGGCACAGCACTGCTGAAAGGTTACCGACCCCGATCTAAATAGACAAGACAGACACAGAATGGGGGAAGGGGTAGAACTCACTGTTAGAATAGAGATATTCAGGCCTGCCTGTAAAGCCTAGACTTTAAGAACTTAGGTGTATTTTTATCACTTTGTCTTTATACCCCTGTAACTAGCTAATTATCAAAATCTCAGTCTGCCTGTGTAAGGGCCTTCTCTCACTAGGATAGGCTGAGGCCTTGTTCTTAGGCTAAGGCCTTTGGCTAAGCAGCAGGGGCAGCCATAAGCTGGGAAGCGAAGGGTCACATCCTCACATCCCAAACCAGTCACACGGAAATAAGGTGCTATTGGGCTGTTAGGAAGATGATCCTGTCCTGATGGTGCCCATCGCCACCAGATAAAGATACAGATCTTAAGATGGATAAAGAAAACTTAGTTTGATAGCAGCCTGTCTGGCAAGAAATCACTTATCAATGGTTGTGAAACCCTCATTTCTGTACTGTTTTATCTTTATGGCCACCACTTTAACCTTGTTAATCAGTCTGGTTCTCCAATTGTTTCTGTCTGCTGCATAATTATTTTTTCTAGGTGTAAGTTCATTAGGGCAGTGGAATATGCTTGCTTGGAAATAACCCCAATAAACATTGCATTATCTGTGCTTCAGACTTCTGGTCATTTGCTGCTTGCTGTCTGCGTGACAAGAACCAGGGAAGTGGGAGGGTGAAGGGAAAACCCTCTAACAAATGGACATGACCTGATAACCAAGAGGTAAGCCTTTAAGGAAGGTTTTAATACACTTTGGAACGGATCAGGGATTCCCATGAGGACTGAGAGGGAGCGATGGTAAACACGCATTTAGATCCTTTTCTTGTTTTATATATTTTTCCCATAAGGCTGAACCTCTGGCACTGTCATGGATCCATAGGATCTGTGCAATGCCCTGGCTTTTAAACAGTCCTTGGGAGGTGCCCCTTGAGTGCACTAGACCCCCAAGGGCTCCCACTCTTCCACAAGGACAGGCCACTTAGCTTCAGCACCTGACAACGAGCCACTTCCTCGGTGCCACTCCCCTCCACTTCTTCCCATTACTCTCAGCCAGCAACACCTCCCAGCACCTTGGGAGATTCTTGTGTTCCCTCCTCGTCTCTCACAACCTCCTCCCTCCCTGCTGCTTCTTAGCTCTAACCCTGCACACACCCTCCCCATGTCCTGACACCCCAGAATTATCTACACCCCCCCTTCTCCTACCTTCCCACAGCTCTGTTCTCCCTTCATCTGTGGGATCCTGAATGGCAACATTATACGCTCTCCTATCAAAATAGGAGCTCATCTGACTGTCACACAAGCCATGCATGAGTCATACACCTATTTACTCAATTTAGAATTCTATAGGAGGTATATTTTCCTCTTAAAATAAGGAATAGGCATGAAAGCTACAGTTATTAATGTATCCAATAAGGACACATTAAATGCAATTTTAAAATGACTGACGGCACCAAAAAGGCACATGTCCAAAAATGATACTAGTGGGTGGGAGATAAGGCAAAAAAAAGGGGGAGCAAGGAAACTTGTATGACAAATAAAGGTATAAAGTTATTACTACTCAGGTTCTTTAGAGACCCCACAGCTTCTAATAACCCAGGGGACAGGACTCCTTACCCAGCGAGGTCACCGTCTCATAGTTCTCCTGCATGACACCCCTGTAGAGGGCTCTCTGAGTGGGGTCCAGCAGAGCCCCCTCTTCCCTGGTGAAATACACAGCCACCTCCTCGAAGGTCACCGGCCCCTGAAAGAGCAAGAGTCCAACAATCAGTACCTGCTGCCCCACTCACAACCCCACTACTCACAGAACAGTAGCACCAGGTAAATGGAAGCTCCGGGAGGCACATGTTAACAGAGTCCCACCTCACCTTGCTTAGAGCAGCCAGGAGGCATCAGAGGGTGGAAAGAGAGAACCTCTGTGTCTCCCAGCTGACAGACGGAGGCAGGATCTTCACATTTATCACATAGCTACTAGCCAGAGCTTAATATAGGAGATGGGGCTGTCTCTGGACCCTGCTGGTGGCTCCCTGGTAGGAATCCCACCACTCTCCAAATAAAATATATGGAAGAAAGGGGAAGTCAATAGTAAAGAATAGAAGGTCAGAATTGTAGAAAGTTGGCAAGGGAAGCTATCAGAAATCAATGACCAATTAATGAAAATAAGAAGGAAGTTTTTAAAAAGTATATTAAGTACAAAATTAATCCTAACAATGGAAGTGGCAAATTACTAGATGGAAATGGCAGAATTATCAAAAATAATGTAGAAGAGGTAAAAGTGTTCAATAAATATTTCTCTCCTGGATTTGGAGAAAAACGGATGATGTAAGTCATATAAGACGTTGACGACGACAGTCTTTCCATTCCAACAATAACTCACGAGGATGTTGAACAGCAGCTATTACAGTTAGACATGTTTAAATAAGCAGGTCCAGATAACTTGTATCCCAAGAGTTTTGAAAGACCTGGTGGAGGAGTGTGGTGGACTTTTAATGGTGATTATAATTAGGACTTGGAACACTGGGGAAATTCCAGAAGACTGGACTAAAGCTAATGCTGTGCCAATATTTTAAAAGTGTAAAAGAGATGACCCAGCTAATTACGAGAGTGTTAGTCTGATACTGGGCAAGATAATGGAGCAGCGAATATGGATTTAATTAATAAAGAATGAAAGGAGGGTAATATAATTAGTACCAATTAACAAAGGTTCAGAGACAACAGATCCAATCAAACTAACTGGATATCCTTATTGGATGAGATCAAAAAGTTTGGTTGCAACTAATAGTATTGATGTAATATACCTAAATTTCTGTAAGGCGTATGACTTGGTTCAGCACAACATTTTGACTAGAAAACTAGAAAGATACAAAATAAACACAACATACATTAAATAGATTAAAAACTACGATTGTAAATGGGGAACGATGCTTGAGTAGATTTCTTTCTAGGGGGTTCCCACAAGGATTGGTTCTTGGCCCTGTGTTATTTAACATTCTTATCAATGACCTGGAAGAGAATATATAATCATCACTGATAACGTTTGCAGTTGCCACAAAGATCAGGGTTGGTGGTAACTAATGAAGTGTCAGTAGGTTCAGGCTTCAGCACTGGGAGTCTGGGAAGTTTTCGCAGTCCTGGCTAGAGGGTTATTTCCTGTTCCACAAAGAGGGGAAGTTCCATTCCCAACACCTGTGCCTTGAAATTAGGCCCTGACACTACACCCCACATGCAGCCTAGTGGTATGATTATCAAATGATTAGGACATAATTATGAGGCATTTTGTGCAAGATGCGTCATGTTCAGTGTCATTGGAAAAGTTATGATTTGCTGAATATGACTGTCCTATTTGTGTGCACATATCATGTTCGTATCTGAAGTTATGGATATTGACTCTGTATCTGTATTTCAACTGTGCTTACTCTGTGTAACAGCCACAACAAGCCTTTCAGGTACAACAAAGAAGCCTGACAGTGTCCATGGCTCATCAACAAAGACAATGGACCATGGAAGAGCTTAGCCTTCCTGTGAATGTTTCAGCCAGCCTATGAGTCACGGCTACTATGACTCAGCAGGACATGCTAGGGCATGTGACCAGACCATTTGACACTAAACTCCATTTTGGTACCTGTATTTTTCCACAAACTGGACTGGGAACTGAGTTTGGAACAAAGGGTTCCCGCCATATGGAAAAGCTACATAAGATGGGGTGTGATGTCATCTCTTGGCCTCATTCCGCACACAAGAGAACTCCTGGAAACACCTGAGGAACAAAGACTGAACTGGGGGATGTGCTGGTCCCAGGGTAAAGGGATTTCTAGCTTGTGTATGGAAACTTGGGGGACTGCTTCTATCATCAGTCAGGGTGAGAAATTGCTAATTCAAATTCTATCCATCTAGTATGTTAGGCTTTTTTGAGTTTTTGGTTATTTGCTAAGTCATCTGCTTTGATCTGTTTGCTAACACTTATCACTGGGAAATTGGCTGTTGTCTTCTCTCTCTCCTTGAGTGGCTTAGGTAAAGCACTCAGGTAGCTTAGTTGGGTGTATGGCGCCACCTGCTGTCGTGTTGGGTGATAACAGGGCCTGAAGAGGCTGGCTGAATCTCCAGCAAAACAGTGTGAGAAGGTGTGACGGAGTAGGGGCTGTCTGTGTGGGGGATGGGAGAGCCAGGGATTACTTTAGGTGAGAGACAAGTGCTCAGCCTGTAACCTGAGCCAGGGAGCGGTGTCAACGCCTTTGCCCGGGAAGGTGGACAAAGGAAGGGGCCGGCTGGAGGGAGGGGAGTTTAGTTTTGGTTTTGGGCTGGGTGGTTGGAATTTAGGGGATTAAGCTTCCTGGACCCCAGAGGGGCTTGACTGAGGGGTGCTGTCTGTGCCTCCAAGCTCTGCTGTAACCTGCATTCCTGTTGTCCAATAAACCTTCTGTTTTACTGGCTGGCTGAGAGTCACTGTGAGTCCTAGGAAGAGGGGTGCAGGACCAGACTCTCCCACACTCCGTGACAACTGGTGGCAGAGGTGGGATTTACTGCACCCCCCATGGACGGCGCTTTCTGCAGTAAGTGACTGGGGAGCAGTAAAAGAAAGGGACAATTTTAGGGGTAATTAACCCCTGGGAGTGTGTGACCAGAGAGAAAGAATTTGCAGTAACAGGGTCCCCTGGGGGATTGCAGCGAGCTGTCCCAGGGGCGGAGGAGTCTGCGGCTTGACCCTGGCAGAGAGGTGGTGACCTCAAGAAGGGCTGGTGCACTAGGGGTCTCCCTGGAAACCGTGGGGAGCGGTGAGCACCCCGGCCTGTGGGTGGCCAGCAGGAAGATGTATGCCAAGCGGCGTAAGTGCGACCTGGTGGAGCTGTGCAAGCAGAGGGGGCTGCGCAGAGGGAGGCTCACCAAGGACCAGCTGATTGCCCAGCTGGAGGAGGGAGACCGCTTGAATGAACTGATCCCTGTGTCTGAGGGAAGCAGCCTGGCAGATGCAGCGCAGGCCTCAGTGTCTGTCCCAGCTGGGAGTGGTCAGCCGGCAGCTGAGGGCTTCCCGAGACCAACCATCCCTATGCCTAGGGGAAGGGTGGGGAGGAGCCCAGTGAATACCGAGGGCACTGTGACCCCTCCGGCCAGCAGGGGATCCTCCCGGCGAAGCTCACCCCCCAGCAGGGGATCGTCCCGGCGACGCTCGGCATCCGTGGAGCGGAAGCGGCTGGAATGGGAGAAGGAGCTAAAACTGAGAGAGCTGGAGGATCGTGAGAAACAGAGAGAACATGACCGGGAGGAGAAAGAGAGACAGAGAGACCATGACCGGGAGGAGAAAGAGAGACAGCATCATCATGAGCTGGAACTGGTGAGGCTGAGGGGCAGTGAGCCCCCGGCTGCGGTGAGTGAGGGGGGACCCAGGACTGCGCAGAGCTTTGATAAGTGCATCCTGCCCCAGCGTAAGGAGGGGAAGGACATGGATGACTTCCTGGATGCCTTTGAGATGGCCTACAAGCTGCACCAGCTAGATCCTGTGGACAGGCTCCGAGTTCTCACCCCCTTACTGGACCCCAAGGCCGTGGCATTGTACGGCCAGCTGGAAGAGGCGGAGAAAGGGAACTACGAACTATTCAAGCAGGCCCTGCTGCGCGAGTTTGGGCTGACTCCTGAGATGTACGGGAGAGGTTCCGGAGTCAGTATAAAACCCCTGAGGTCTACTATCTGCAACGAGCCGTCCGCATGGAGGGATACGTCAGCAAGTGGGCAGATGGGGCCCAGACGAAGGGGGATGTGATTAAACTGCTGCTACTGGAGCAACTGTATGAGCGGTGCCCATCCGACCTGAGGCTGTGGTTGAGGGACCAAAAGCCGGAGAACCCGCAACATGCAGGGCGGCTGGCCGATGACTTTGTGAAGAGCCGGTCGGGGGGTGGCAGGGAGGAGCCCCAAAGGAACAGGCCCGCTGCGATGCAGAGAGAGAGTCATCCTGGGACCACCCAAAGGGGGAATCGGGAGAACCCCCTCCCAAGGGGAACGCCCAGCGTCAGGGACAACCGACCAGATTGAGGGGACCAAGGGGACATGAGCTGCTATCAATGTGGCCAGAGGGGCCACATACGATCCCAGTGCCCCAGCCTCAAGGACAGACTGAGCAGACCGACCTCACACCAGATTAACTTGGTAGAGACCCAGCTGGACGAGGGGCAGTGTTCCCAGGAAAGGGAGGCTGGCCGCGTACCACCGTCGAAGGAGGGAGGAGGGCCCCAGGTCAGCTCCTCTGGGGGGCTGGATGCTCCAGGCTCCGAGTTTTTGGTTTACAGGGTGGGGGCGGGGCTGTCCCTGCGGAGCGAGTGCCTTGTTTCCCTGGAGGTAAATGGGAGAAAGGTCACTGGGTACTGGGACACGGGCGCAGAGGTGACGCTGGCCCGACCCGAGGTGGTGGTCTCAGATCGGATGTTGCCTTACATCTACCTGACCCTGATGGGCGTGGGTGGGACCCCATTCAAAGTGCCCATGGCGAGGGTACACCTGAAGTGGGGGGCCAAGGAGGGCCCCAAGGACGTGGGGGTACACCCATATTTGCCCACGGAGGTGTTAATGGTGGGGGACCTGGAGGTCTGGCCCAGCAATGCCCGGGGTGCCCTGGTCGTGACCCGTAGTCAGAGTCGGCGCAGGGCACTGCACCCTGACAACGGGGAAGGTACTCTGCCCGAGGCGCAGGACCCTAACCTCGTGGGGAGGGACCGACCAGGGACACGGCTCAGAGGGGCTGCGGCCTCAGACCCAGCCAGCGAGAGAGAACAGGTCCCCATCCCTGTCCCAGCTGCTGAGTTCCAGGCCGAGGTGCAGAAAGATCCCTCCTTGCAGAAGCCCAGGGACAGGGCTAACCTCAGTGCAGTACAGACCATGAGGAGAGGTTGCAAGGAGAGATTCCTGTGGGAGAAGGGGTTCCTGTACCAAGAATGGGCTCCCCCCGGGGAGGTGGAGTCATGGGGGATCAGGAGGCAGCTGGTGGTTCCCCAGAAGTTTTGCCACAAGCTGCTGTACCTGGCCCATGACATCCCTCTTGCAGGGCACCAGGGAATCCGGCGCACCAGGCAGAGGCTGCTACAGAACTTTTACTGGCCTGGGGTCTTTACCCATGTTCGACAGTACTGCCGATGCTGTGACCCCTGCCAGCGGGTGGGGAAGGCCCGAGTCAAGGGGAAAGCGGCTTTGAGGCCTTTACCCATTATAGAAGAACCTTTCCAGAAGGTGGCCATGGACATAGTGGGACCTCTCAGCAAGGCGACCCGGTCAGGGAAGAAATACATTCTGGTGGTAGTAGACTTCGCCACTCGCTATCCTGAGACGGTGGCCTTGTCCTGTATCAAAGCCGACACCGTGACAGATGCGCTGCTGACCATTTTCAGCCGGGTGGGGTTCCCCAAGGAAGTCTTAACGGACCAGGGGTCCAACTTCATGTCGGCCCTGCTCCGGTGCTTGTGGGAGAAATGTGGGGTCCGGCACAACTGGGCCTCAGCGTATCACCCCCAGACCAAGGGGCTGGTGGAAAGGTTCAATGGGACACTAAAGATGATGCTAAAAACATTTATGAACCAGCACCCGCAGGACTGGGATAAGTACTTACCTCACCTGCTGTTCGCGTACAGGGAGGTACCCCAGGAATCTACTGGGTTTTTGCCTTTCAAACTGTTATATGGAAGGCGGGTAAGGGGGCCCCTGGACCTGATGAGAGACGAATGGGAAGGGAAGGTCGCTCCCGATGGAGAGTCAGTGGTGGAGTATGTCCTGACCTTCCGGGAAAGACTGGCCGAGCTCATGGGCCTGGCCAGGGAGAATCTGGCCAGAGCCCAGAGGAAGCAGAAGGTCTGGTATGACCGCACGGCACGGGCCTGCACCTTCGCCACCGGGGATCAAGTGATGGTTCTCATCCCCATGAGGAAAAACAAACTCCAGGCTACCTGGGAAGGGCCCTTCATAAGAACATAAGAAAGGCCGTACTGGGTCAGACCAAAGGTCCATCTAGCCCAGTATCTGTCTACCGACAGTGGCCAATGCCAGGTGCCCCTGAGGGAGTGAACCTAACAGGTAATGATCAAGTGATCTCTCTCCTGCCATCCATCTCCATCCTCTGACGAACAGAGGCTAGGGACACCATTCTTACCCATCCTGGCTAATAGCCATTTATGGACTTAGCCACCATGAATTTATCCAGTCCCCTTTTAAACATTGTTATAGTCCTAGCCTTCACAACCTCCTCAGGTAAGGAGTTCCACAAGTTGACTGTGCGCTGCGTGAAGAAGAACTTCCTTTTATTTGTTTTAAACCTGCTGCCTATTAATTTCATTTGGTGACCCCTAGTTCTTGTATTATGGGAATAAGTAAATAACTTTTCCTTATCCACTTTCTCAACATCACTCATGATTTTATATACCTCTGTCATGTCCCCCCTTAGTCTTCTCTTTTCCAAACTGAAGAGTCCTAGCCTCTTTAATCTTTCCTCATATGGGACCCTCTCTAAACCCCTAATCATTTTAGTTGCTCTTTTCTGAACCTTTTCTAGTGCTAGAATATCTTTTTTGAGGTGAGGAGACCACATCTGTACACAGTATTCGAGATGTGGGCGTACCATGGATTTATATAAGGGCAATAATATATTCTCAGTCTTATTCTCTATCCCCTTTTTAATGATTCCTAACATCCTGTTTGCTTTTTTGACCGCCTCTGCACACTGCGTGGACATCTTTAGAGAACTATCCACGATGACGCCAAGATCTTTTTCCTGACTCGTTGTAGCTAAATTAGCCCCCATCATGTTGTATGTATAGTTGGGGTTATTTTTTCCAATGTGCATTACTTTACATTTATCCACATTAAATTTCATTTGCCATTTTGTTGCCCAATCACTTAGTTTTGTGAGATCTTTTTGAAGTTCTTCACAATCTGCTTTGGTCTTAACTATCTTGAGTAGTTTAGTATCATCTGCAAACTTTGTCACCTCACTGTTTACCCCTTTCTCCAGATCATTTCTGAATAAATTGAATAGGATTGGTCCTAGGACTGACCCTTGGGGAACACCACTAGTTACCCCTCTCCATTCAGAGAATTTACCATTAATTCCTACTCTTTGTTCCCTGTCCTTTAACCAGTTCTCAATCCATGAAAGGACCTTCCCTTTTATCCCATGACAGCTTAATTTACGTAAGAGTCTTTGGTGAGGGACCTTGTCAAAGGCTTTCTGGAAAACTAAGTGCACTATGTCCACCGGATCCCCCTTGTCCACATGTTTGTTGACCCCTTCAGAGAACTCTAATAGATTAGTAAGACACGATTTCCCTTTACAGAAACCATGTTGACTATTGCTCAAGAGTTTATGTTTTTCTATGTGTCTTACAATTTTATTCTTTACTATTGTTTCAACTAATTTGCCCGGTACCGACGTTAGACTTACCGGTCTGTAATTGCCGGGATCACCCCTAGAGCCCTTTTTAAATATTGACATTACATTAGCTAACTTCCAGTCATTGGGTACCGAAGCCGATTTAAAGGACAGGTTACAAACCTTAGTTAATAGTTCCGCAACTTCACATTTGAGTTCTTTCAGAACTCTTGGGTGAATGCCATCTGGTCCCGGTGACTCGTTAATGTTGAGTTTATCAATTAATTCCAAAACCTCCTCTAGTGATACTTCAATCTGTGACAGTTCCTCAGATTTGTCACCTACAAAAGCCAGCTCAGGTTTGGGAATCTCCCTAACATCCTCAGCCATGAAGACTGAAGCAAAGAATCCATTTAGTTTCTCCGCAATGACTTTATCATCTTTAAGCGCTCCTTTTGTATTTTCATCGTCAAGGGGCCCCACTGGTTATTTAGCAGGCTTCCTGCTTCTGATGTACTTAAAAAACATTTTGTTATTACCTTTGGAGTTTTTGGCTAGCCGTTCTTCAAACTCCTCTTTGGCTTTTCTTATTACACTCTTGCACTTAAGTTGGCAGTGTTTGTGCTCCTTTCTATTTGCCTCACTAGGATTTGACTTCCACTTTTTAAAGGAAGTCTTTTTATCTCTCACTGCTTCTTTTACATGGTTGTTAAGCCACGGTGGCTCTCTTTTAGTTCTTTTACTGTTTTTCTTAATTTGGGGTATACATTGAAGTTGGGCCTCTATTATGGTGTCTTTAAAAAGGGCCCACGCAACTTGCAGGGATTTCACTTTAGTCACTGTACCTTTTAACTTTTGTCTAACTAACCCCCTCATTTTTGTATAGTTCCCCCTTTTGAAATTAAATGCCACAGTGTTGGGCAGTTGTGTTCTTCCCACCACAGGGATGTTGAATGCTATTGTATTATGGTCACTATTTCCAAGCGGTCCTGCTATAGTTACCTCTTGGACCAGCTCCTGTGCGCCACTCAGGATTAAATCTAGATTTGCCTCTCCCCTTGTGGGTTCCCGTACCAGCTGCTCCATGAAGCAGTCATTTAAAGTATCGAGAAATTTTATCTCTGCATTTCGTCCTGAAGTGAAATGTTCCCAGTCAATATGGGGATAATTGAAATCCCCCACTATTATTGTGTTCTTAATTTTGATAGCCTCTCTAATTTCCCTTAGCATTTCATCATCACTATTCCTGTCCTGGTCAGGTGGTCGATAATAGATCCCTAATGTTATATTTTTACTAGAGCATGAAATTTCTATCCATAGAGACTCTATGGAACGTGGATTCGCTTACAATTTTTACTTCATTTGAATCTACACTTTCTTTCACATACAGTGCCACTCCTCCCCCTGCACAACCTGTTCTGTCCTTCCGATATATTTTGTACCCCGGAATGATGGTGTCCCATTGGTTGCTCTCAGTCCACCAGGTTTCTGTGATGCCTATTATATCTATATCCTCCTTTATCACAAGGCACTCTAGTTCACCCATCTTATTATTTAGACTTCTGGCATTTGTGTACAAGCACTTTAAAAACTTGCCTGCCTTTTTCTGATGTGCCAGATTCTTTTTTATGTGACTGTTTATCATCTGATCCAGCCCTTACATTATACTTTTCAGTCCTCTGCTCCTGACTATAACCTGGAGATTCTCTATCATCAGACTCTCCCCTAAGAGAAGTCTGTGTCCGATCCACACGCTCCTCTGCAGCAGTCGGCTTTCCCCCATCTCCTAGTTTAAAAACTGCTCTACAACCTTTTTAATGTTTAGTGCCAGCAGTCTGGTTCCACTTTGGTTTAGGTGGAGCCCATCTCTCCTGTATAGGCTCCTCCCATCCCAGAAGGTTCCCCAGTTCCTAATGAACGTGAACCCCTCCTCTCTACACCATCGTCTCATCCACGCATTGAGACTGTGAAGCTCTGCCTGCCTACCTGGCCCTGCACGTGGAACTGGAAGCATTTCTGAAAATGCCACCATAGAGGTCCTGGATTTCAGTCTCTTCCCTAGCAGCCTAAATTTGGCTTCCAGGACATCTCTCCTACCCTTCCCTGTCATTGGTACCTACATGTACCACGACCACCGGCTCCTCCCCAGCACTACACATAAGTCTATCTAGATGCCTCGAGAGATCCGCAACCTTCGCACCAGGCAGGCAAGTCACCATACGGTTCTCCCGGTCATCACAGACGCAGCTATCTACATTTCTAATAATTGAATCTCCCATTACTAACACCTGCCTTTTCCTAGAAACTGGAGTTCCCTCCCCCAGAGAGGCAACCTCAGCGCAAGAGGCAACCCCAGCACCATCTGGAAGGAGGGTCCCAACTATGGGAAGGTTTCCCTCTGCTCCCATTGACTGCTCTGCTTCCCTGGGCCCTTCTTCCTCCTCAACAGCACAGGAGCTGTCTGAGCGGAGGTGGGACAATTCTACAGTGTCCCAGAAAGCCTCATCAACATACCTCTCTGCCTCTCTCAGCTCCTCCAGTTCCGCCACCCTGGCCTCCAAAGTCCGTACATGGTCTCTGAGGGCCAGGAGCTCCTTGCACTGACTGCACACATACGCCACCCGCCCACAGGGCAGGTAATCATACATGCTACACTCAGTGCAATAAACTGGATAGTTCCCACCCTCTGCTGGGCTTCTGCCTGCATTGTCTCCTAGTTAGTGAAAGGGTGGTTTACGGAAAGTAGTTTTGGAATGTGGTTTGGTTTATAGGTTTTAGGATTTTAGGGGGGGGCCACAGGGAAGGGGTTACGGCCAGCTAGAGACTCCCGCTCCCTTCCCACTCCCCTTCTAAACTCCCTTGCGAAACTCCCTGTTAGCAGCCCCTGGTCGCTTGTGCGCGGCTTTATAAAGCCCTGGCCTGAGTGAATGCCCCGCCCACTGATTAAGGCTCAGCCAATTACCAGAGGCTTCGAGCTTTCAAACCTGCCTCCAACTGCCAGCCAGAGCACACGGACCCTCAAACAACCAAACAAACAAACAGACTGACAAACACAAGCTCAGCACACAGCAAGTAACCCCCAAACACAAACAAACACACACTACAGACAGTCACTTACCCCACAGATGCTGTATTAGCTCCTCCTTCACCTGGAGAACTCCCTTGCGAAACTCCCTGTTAGCAGCCCCTGTTCGCAAAGCTGCAGCCCCTGTTCGCAAAGCTCACAGCCAGTGTCTTCTTCTCATGCCTTGTCCTGGGGGCCCAGCTGCTGGTTGAATGGGAAGGAGCCAAAGTGCTGGTGACTTTAGCCCGCACCAAGTGGCCTTTGCTCATCAGACTCCTGAACCCCAACTGGATGTGGTTCTTGTTCTTCTGCACAACACAGCCCTGGAGAAGAGGGATCTGCAAATGTACATTCCTATGATCCCTTTGTTTAATTAATGAAAACATAAACTAGACACTTAGAGGATTGGAACTGATTTCAGCTGATGGACAGGTTTGCTAGGTTTTTATGCATTTGAACAGTGAAATGTTGAGTGTTACATTCATTTCAAGCATCCCTGTATAATGGAGCTCCTGAACATAATGGAGAATGGTAATGAAAATGTTTTCCCTTTTTTTTTTTAAATAAAATGAGAGGCTTATTAGAGAGCACTTGGATTTGAAGCAGAGACCACTTGATCTGCAGTCAAACACTCTACCACTGAGCTATACCCCCATGAGAGCAGATGCTTTCCCCATTCTAGCTGAAGCACATCAGTGATTCCAATAGCAGGGGCAGGTTCTCTCTGGGGCACAGAGATTTTTTGGGGAGTTGGTGGCTCCTTTCTTTCCTCACCCTGGAGTAAACTCAGTTTTTTATTCCATGGTACATGTTTTATGGACTAACAACAGCAGCTTGAAGAAAGAGGAGAGTGAATATCTCACTCTCAGGGCTGAAGGTGGCCACGTCCCCTCTGTCTGGCCGTTGCCATTGCAGGAGAGAAGGTTTCAATGGAGTTGAATGCCCTGGCTCAGACTAGAGACACAGAAAGGTTTTGCTGTTCATTGAACAGCAAAGGAAATTGTGTCTGTATGTGAAACTGAGGAGGGACATGAAATGCCCACAGGGTGGCGCAATGCCCTAAGCTAAGGCAGGAGGGTGAAGGAATGGGGCTGAGGAATGACTGAAGTGGACTCACCTGGGCTTGAAATGACATTTGTTTGCGTCGGGCAGTGAGAAATGTGACATTAATTCAGATGCAGGGTTGAGGCTTCTTTAGCTGCTTGTAGAGCTTGAACTTGATTTCCCAGAAGGGAGAAGGGGAAAGTCTGGGGCGGCCGTTAGTCCCTGGCTGGAGCAGTGTATGAAAAAGGCTCCAGAGACGCAGCTGGCAATTACAGGCCACTAAGGCTAACGTCAGCACCAGGCACATTGGGTGGAATTGTAGAGCCCAATGATTAGACCCATCGGTGAAGGGAATTTGCTGGGTGTAGCGGGGTGGTTACCTGCTCCTGCCCTGTGGGGCTTGAAGCGCCCAGGAGAGGGCTGGGGCTGGGGCAAGGAGCCTGGGCTGATTGGGGGAAGCAGGCTCAGCTGTGGCCATGCCCCAGTCAGGCCTAGCTGGCCCCTATAAGAGGCTGTGAGCCAGGAGCCCAGTCAGTCTCCCTCTGCTTGTAGTGAGAGAAGGGCCTGGCTGCAGGGACCCAAGCAAGACACCTAGAGTGGGAGCAGGGCTGGGGAAGGGCCAGAGGAGCTGGGAGCTCTGGCCTGGAAAGCCCCAGGCTGCAGGCCTGACTATAGGCTGAATAGGTGCAGGGCTGCAGTGGGGCAGCCCAGGGGGAAGCAGAGGCGGCAGGTCCAAACCCCTTTGCCTGTGATGAGTGGCTCACACTGCAGTCTGACCCAGTGAACGGGGGCTGGATGGAGACTGGGCAGTAGCCAAGACTGAGGTGAAGTGGGGATAGTGGGTGGGGGTTCCCCTGGGAGGGGGAGACTCAGAACTGTGGGGGTACTGCCAGGGGGTACTGCCAGGGTAAAAGGGGCACCGGGGTCCTGGGAGGGCCAGAGGGCCAGCTGCGGTATTAGGTAGATATTAGGCTTTTCCTGTTATTACTTGTCTGTTCTATGCGGTTACGTGTTGACAGTAGGGGATATTACACAATTGTTTTTCAGTCGGGGACTGTTAGGACTTTCCACTGTCTCCTCTGTGCCCCCTGCTTGGCTTGTCTGGGCGGCCCTGGCAGTCTGACATGAGGCCTGGGCCTACAAGGCCTTGGATAACACTGGATTTTCCCTTACAACATCTAAAATATAAAGGTTTATTCATAAAAAGAAAGAAATATAGATGAGAGTTAAAAATTTTAAAGGAATCAATTACACACAGTAATGGCAAAGTTCTTGGTTCAGGCTTCTGGCAGTGATGGAATAAACTGCAGGTTCAAATCAAGTCTCTGGAGTCCGTCCACAGCTGGGATGGGTCATTCAGTCCTTCGTATAGAGCTTGAGGCCTGGTCTACACTACGTGTTTAAACCGGTTTAAGGAGCGTAAAACCGATTTAACGCCACACCCGTCCACACTAAGAGGCCCTTTATATCGATATAAAGGGCTCTTTAAACCGGTTTCTGTACTCCTCCCTAACGAGAGGAGTAGCGCTAGTATCGGTATTACCATATCGGATTAGGGTTAGTGTGGCCGCAGATCGACGGTATTGGCCTCCGGGTGGTATCCCACAGTGCACCACTGACCGCTCTGGACAGCAATCTGAACTCGGATGCAGTGGCCAGGTAGACAGGAAAAGCCCCGCGAACTTTTGAATATTTCCTGTTTGCCCAGCGTGGAGCTCCGATCAGCACGTGTGGCGAGGCAGTTAAAAATCAAAATAAAGAAAGAGCTCCAGCATGGACCATGCGGATGTGATTGCTGTAAGGGCAGGCAAATCTGTTCTATCAGCGCTCCGTTACAGAAGACGAAATTCAAAATCATTTTTAAAAAATCTCCAGACAGACGCTATAGCAGGGACTCAGCTCACTGCTGCGTGACAAGCGTAACTGAAAGCCAAAGAATCAAATGGACGCTCATGTCCTGGAGGACTCAAGCTATCCCACAGTTCTTGCAGTCTCCGAAAAGTATTTGCATTCTTGGCTGAGCTCCAAATGCTTCTAGGGTCAAACACAGTGTCCGCGGTGGGTCAGGGCATAGCTCGGCAATTTACGCACCCCCCCACCCACCCCCAGAAGTGAAAGGGAAAACAATCCTCTGTTGACTCTTTTACATGTCACCCTATCTTTACTGAATGCTGCAGATAGACACGATGCTGCAGCACTCAACACCAACATCCTTGCCCCCCCCCCCCCGCCATGGGTGGCTGATGATGCAGTATGACTGATACCCATCGTCATCATCAGCCTATTGGCACATGGAGCAGTGCAAAAGGACTGGTAACCACGCCGACTAGCATCCGTTAGGTCGATCAAGGGTGCCTGTCCCTAATTTTTTCTGGTAGATGGTGCAATATGGCTGGTAACCGTCTTCATCATAGCAACAGCCCTGTAGCAGGGTGGACCCTGCTCCGGGGTTTTAAGGGGTTTAAACTGTGGCCTGACAGAGTTGAGCTGATTGGGGAAGTGGTTGCAGCTGGGGGCCACGCCCCAAACTGAAGCCCTGGGGCTTATAAGAGGCAGGGAAGCCAGAGCAGACAGTCTCTCTCTGTTGCTAGAGGGAGATGGGCCTGGCTGCTTAGGGCTTGAGACTAGATACCTGAGTGAAGCAGGGCTGGGGGACAGGCTGAGGAGCTAGGGAAGCTCCAGCCTGGAAAGCCCCAGGCTGCGGCCTAGCAAAGGGCCAAAGGTACTGGGAGTTGCAGAGGGCAGCCCAGGGGTAGGACAAGCAGCAGGTCCAAACCCCTATTGCCTGTGATGAGTGGGCTGATACTGCAGTCTGCCCCAGGGTGTGGGGCTAGACCATGACTGTCAGTGGCCACTACTGAGGCAAAGTGGGGATAGTAGGGTGGGGGTTCCCCTGGGAGGGGGGAGACCCAATTATAGAAAGGGGCACCGGGTTCAGGGAGGGACACGGGGGCCTGCGAATAGGGGGATCACCAGCCTGCCGAGGGCGCTCCAGGGCTGGACTGAGGGAAATTCCGAGTGGAACCAGCAGGAGGCGCGGCAGGGGTGAGTCGGCCCGTTTACAAGCCCCCACCCTTCATGTGTAAAGAAAAGATTCAGTTGCCCCTGGACTAGCAGTGGGATGCTGGGCTTCTCTCCTACACACTGCTTAATGTCCTGTCTGGACTATCATAGCAGCTGGAGGCTGCCTTCCACTCATTTCTCACTAACAAGTCACTGTGTCATCACACAAGTGGGGGGACAATGCTATGGTAGCCCAGGAAGGCTGGGGGTAGAATGGAATCAACAGGTGGGGTTGTTGCAGGAGCACCCCCTGTGAATAGCATACAGCTCAAAATTTCTGCTGGATCTGACACAGAGCAGCTGTGCTCTCTGGTTCTATGATACAGTGGTTCTCTAGTACACTTGCCCAAATTCTAGACAGGACTGATTCTATTTTTAGATACCAAAAAGGAGGGATTGACTCAGAGAGTCATTCCCAATTTTGGCTTTTGCACCCTTGGCTAAGAGCACCCAGGGGCACTTATGACAGCAACAGATGGTGCAGTGCAAAAGGACTGGTAGCCAAGATCATCTTATTACCAATTTATGGTATGGTAGATGGTGCAATATGGCTGGTAACCATCTCTGCTATCATGCAAAAGCATGCTGCTGTGTAGCGCTGCTGAATCGCCTCTGTGAGCGGCATCTAGTACACATACGGTGACAGTCACAAAAGGCAAAACAGGCTCCATGATTGCCATGCTATGGCATCTGCCAGGGCAATCCAGGGAAAAAAGGCACGAAATGCTTGTCTGCCGTTGCTTTCCCAGCGGAAGAAGTGACTGACGACATTTACCCAGAACCACCTGCGACAATGATTTTTGCCCCATCAGGCACTGGGATCTCAACCTGGAAATTCCAAGGGGCAGGGGAGGCTGTGGGAACTATGGGATAGCTACGGAATAGCTACCCACAGTGCAATGCTCCAGAAATCGATGCTAGCCTCGGACCGTGGACGCACACCACCGATTTAATGTGTTTAGTGTGGCTGTGCACACTCGATTTTATACAATCTGTTTTGCTAAACCGGTTTATGTAAATTTGGAATAATCCCGTAGTGTAGACGTACCCTCAGAGACATGAAAACAAGATGGAGATGAAGCATCAGCCTTTTCTAGCCTCTTGCCATGTGGTCTTTGCTTTCTTTGTCCCAAGGACACTCTATCCAGCACGTGGCACAGAAAAACCTTAGAGTTCTGTCCATAGGCAGGTCCCTGCAGACCTTGCTGAGTCACAAGGCGTATCTGCCTTCTCTCAATGGGTTGATTGTGTAGTTGATGGTCCTTAATGGGCCATTAAGCAGGCTAGGCAGAACTGACACCAGCTTGTCTGGGGTGTTTCCCAGAAGCAGAGCACAAGTTTGAAATACAGGCAGCATAGAGCCAATATTCATAACGTCAACTACAAAAATGATACACATCTAGAGATGGCATCATTATAATCAGCCAATCAGAACCTCTCCATGGACCTCTTACACGACAACCTTTCTACAATATTGGCTGCAAATATAGAACAGTGGTCGCAATGGTGATCTCTACAGTTACAGATTATGTCAATAATGTCACAGGAGGTGACACGGCATCAGCGAGACTGATACTAGAATAGCCTCCAGTTTTGGTGTGTTCATTTGAAAAAGATGTTGTGAAATTGGAGCTGGGGCAGCAAAGAGCCACCAAAGGTTCTGAGGGCTGGAGAAAAATGCCTTCTAGTGAGCTATTGAAAGAGCTCAACCTGTTTAGTTTATCAAAAGAAGATTGAAAGGTGACTTCATTGAAGTGTTGAAGTGCCTTAATGGAGAGAAAAGATTGGGTATTAAAGGGCTCTTTAATCGAGCAGAGAAAGGAATAACAAGACCAAGTGGCTGGAAGGTGAGAAGAGACAAATTCATATTACAACTAAGGCACAAATATTCAACAGCAAGGATGATTCATCACAGGAACAAGCTACCAAGGAACTGGTAGATTCTCCATCTCTTGATGTCATTTCATGAAGACTAGATGCCTTTCTGGAATGTGTTTGCCTCCAAAGTAGCTCTTGTGTCATACAGGAGGCCTGTGATATGCAGGGGGTCAGATTAGATGCTCTAATGGTCTCTTCTGACCATAAAGTCGACTAATTTCTGAAAAACTGAGTGTAGCATTGGGAGCAGCATCTGATGTTTTCCTGTCTAGCCGGCTTGCTGCCTAGAACGAACGCTCCTTGAGTGGGGTGATCCACAGGGAGTAGCTCAAACCTGCAAAGTGCCTGGCCAGGGGCAGGACATTGGCACAGCAAGGGAGGGTTGTGGCAGTGACATCACAAAGGCCTTTTGCAGGACCTCAAACTATTGGTCCAAGGTGGTGGTGAGGTGGTGACCTCACAGAGAGATGCTGACATCAGCCAGGCAGGACAGGGGCGAGGGGCCAGGGAAACCTCAGAGACCCCTGTGGCTTTACTTCAGCAAGTCTCCTTCTCCAGGTCTCTCTTTGAGGACAGAGAGAGTATTCGGGTTCACGGACGTGAGTGCCAGGAGGAACCTCTTTTGAGTTTCCTCTTTCCCTTTTAGTGATTTTACTAGAAAACAGCCATCCCTGTTTAGAAGGTAAGAGCCTCCTGGAGGTTTGAAACCTGTTCAGTCTGAGCCATCTGGTGACAGTTGAATTCTAGGCATGGAAAACACGAGCTTAAGGAGGCAGAATTTTATTCCGCACCTGGGATTTTGTCCCTTGGAATCACTGGGGACATTAGTGTTTGTCCTTTTTGTTTCACCTTTTCCTCCCTCCCTCCCTCCCTCCTTTCTTTTCGTCTCTTGCTTCTTTTGTCCTTTCTCCTATTCTCCTCCCAACACCGGGGGGGGGAGGGGGTGCATGTTGCAGGGGAGTGCTCTGCAGCTTCCACTGTGGGAGGTCCACCCAAAACTGGGGGGCTGAAATAGAGCTCGAGCAGTGATCCACACCAGTGACCTGGGCCATCCTTTGGGTCTCTGGTGAGAACCCTCAGCCTCCCGTCCTCAGTCTCTACCCTGATTGGGTGAGCAGGGGGTTATTGACAGGGAGGAGACTCAGGTCCTTGTTGGTCTCTTTTAAGACCAAGGAAATAAGTCAGAACCAGTTCTATGTTTGATTAATTTTGCTGCTTCTCTGCATTGATGGTCTCTGAGCAGTTCATGATTCTCTCTGACATTGCAGTTCTCCTCAAATACTTGCTGAATAATTCCTGTGCACTGTTGTTGGTCTGGAGCTCATCTGAGAGCACTTTATTCAGGTCATTCAGTGTCTGAAATTCAAGATCCGATGGTTAGTTTGAAAATCAGGGCTCTTGGGTCCTATTCCCAACTCTGCCCCAGCCTGGGCGTGTGACCTCAGACAAGTCAATTCTCCTTTCTCAGCCTTAGCTTCTCCCTCTTTCAAGTAGAGATAATTATGATCCGCTCCTACCTACCTCAACACACTCACTCTTCCCCAATACACACACTGTCTCTCCCCACACACAGTCTCCACCCTGCAGTTGAAAAGCAGCTGGCAATCCAGTAGGATGCCCATGGAAAAATGGTATGGAGAAACCTGTATCATGTGATGCTGTACTGTCTGGTGAGGCATTGCAAACCCTTCTCAAATCACCCTGCACGTGTTGCACAGTGGGATAGCTACCCGCAGTGCACTGCTCTCTGTGGCGATCCAAGAGATGCTAGCGTGGATGTGCTCTGGTGACACAAGGGGCATAGGGAGGACATTCAATAGCTGTTTAGTTAAAACACTTTAACTAAAGCAGCAATGCCAGGGGGTTGGTGGCTCCTTTCTTTCCTCAGCCTGGAGTAAACGCAGCTTTTTATTCCATTCTTGATGTTTCATGGAATAACAACAGACGACCGAAGAAAGACGTGGACAGGGTGGGTCTCAGGGGAGGGGCAGAGAGGTTCGAGCGGTGGGCAGAGCAGGTCTCGGAGGTGGGGGCAGTGGGCAGGGCAGGTCTCAGGGGAGGGGCAGAGAGGTGTGGGTGGTGGGCAGGGTGGGTTGCAGGGATGGGTCAGAGCGGTGGCGGCTGGTGGGCAGACCTTGTGGTAGGGGGTGGAGAGGCACGAGCAGGAGGCAGGAAGGCCTTGGGGGAGGAGAGGAGCGAGCGAAAGGTGGCTCAGCAGTCCTCAGCCAAAGAGGAAGAGCGGGGGGTGGGAAGTGGCCAAACAGGAGCAAGGGGGGAGCACAGGGGGGGCCTCAGAGAGAGGAGAAGGGGGGGCAGTGCCATGGTCTGGGCACCAATGGGCCCCCCACTTCTAGGGAGCTTCCAGCACTCACACCCAGCCTCCCCAAATGCAAGAGCCATGGGCCACCTATTCTCTTCATCTTCACTAACCAAGCCCCTCCCCAAGCTATGTTGTTTGGAGAAGCCCTCCTGTTGGCACAGTGCTATCTGCACCGGGGTTAGGCTGATATAACTGCATTGCTTAGGGAGGTAAATTTTTTACACCCCTGAGTAATGTAGTTACACCGATCTAATTTTGTAGTGTAGACCTGTCCAAAGAACCTTGGGAGTAAAACTTCACCTGCTCCTCTGCTTTACTGAATCCAAACACAAGCAAAGCTTGTCAGGCCCAGATGGAGGTTGGCAGAGAGTCAGGTGTGTGCAGACATGATCCCATCAGCAGCTGTAGGCACCATGGGTTAGCTGGCTAAAACCAGTGTTTTGTATGCAGGAGATCCTGGGTTCAAGTTCCAGTGGTACCTTACTGAGTTGCTTTTGGGGCACCTGGTATTGGCTACTTTCAGAAGACAAGATTCAGAGCTAGATGGTCTAGCCTAGTGTGGTTTTTCTTCTGGTTTAAATTACACTCACAGGCACTGAGGATAGAGTTACTGAAAGTTTGGGAGTTAGGAGCTGATAGGTCAGTGGTCCAGTCCCCTCACAGACAACCCCGTCCCTCTGGGACAGGGGCAGGTCTGAGCTCTCACACCAAATGCTCATTGTGGCTGCCAGAATCTGTAGGCAGCTCGTTTAGTTTATGCCGAGGGTTGAGTCCTGTTTTGTGTACCGAGTCTGAGAATGAAAATCCTAACCCGCCCTTTGAAATAACAAAAGCAGCAGGACGTGTTTCTGTCCCTGCCCCAGAGCAGACAGACCAATGGAGAAATGCCATGAGTCCAGGGTAATACTCCCCTGCGGTTTTACCATTTCCACTTGCTAAACTCCCTCCCAACCTTCTGGGCTCCTGGAGCAGGGGACTGAGCCTGAGCCGAGACACGGACACTGCAACGTTACAGCCCAAGCCGCATGACCCTGTTTAATGTGACACGGGCCAGTCGTGGGTGTTTCATTGCACTGGAGACGTAGCCTAACATTATGTCTGCACTGCGATTAAAACACCCAGGGCACCTGTCACAAAGCCCGGGTCAGCTGACTCAGGGTCATGCGGCTCGGGCTGCAAGACTATAAAATTACAATGCAGACAGATGGTCTTGAGCCCAACCTCTGAGACCCCACGAGGGGTGAGGGTTTCCGAACCCAGGCTTCAGTGTGAACACAAATATCTGCACCATAGTTTTTAGCCTCTCAGCTTTAGCTTCATGAGCCCACGTCAGATGGTCCAGGCAAGCCATGCTGCCATCTTTATCCCAGGAGAGATGGACTCTAAGGGTACGTCTCCATTGCAACGTCAGCCCAGGTGTGGCACGCTGTGCTCAAAGCAGCACCCTGGATGTCCCATATTCACCATTCTCATATGATGATGATACGGTTTGTACAAAGTCTGCCTGATGAGGTATCATTTCAAAAGTCTTGGTCTGTTGAACCTTAATATTGTGTTGGATTGTGTGTGTAGCATTGGCTGGGAAGTTTTGCTCTGTGTGTGTGACTGAGATGAGGTTGGGAAATGCCCACCACCAGCCTTTCAGGTGTGACAATGGAGGAGCCAGACTCGCTGCTGGCCCATTAAAGGGAGCCACACTCCCAAGGACTATCCCAGGAACCGTGTACAATGCAGACTTCTCCGAGATAGCACAGAGACAATGGACACTGCTTGGCTCACATCCTAGCAAAGGTACTTCCTAGCCAGTTGGAAGAAACTATGAAAGGGGGGGTAGAGACATCATGAGTTAGCCTCTCTCCCCCACAACTCAACAGCTGGAAATACACCTGGATGACAAAACTGATTCAGAAATCAGAAGAGAATAATAATAGTACATTCAAACCAAAGTCCCCAAACAGACTAGTAGTGGGTTTCTCAGCAGAAAATTTTCAGTTTGGGGAATTTTGTTTTCCCAGTCAGACTTTGCCAAGGGAAGCAGAGAGAAAATGGTTGAGTTGTCTCCTTCAGAACAGCTTGGCCTAGACACTAGCTCTGGTTCACTGTTGTGGCCTTGCTCAGGTTGGGGGTATTTTAATTATTTGAGGAGGTCCAAGGGTGTTTGGGGGAGATTATGAGGCTGTTCCCTTTTGAGATAAAAACTAAGAAATGCAGGACTAGAGAATTTTTTTAGAAATCTGGGATTTAGACATTTTATTTGAAGCAAGGTGGGGGCGCAGCTGAGATTCTGAGAAGGTTTTTGTTTGCAAGAAGCAACATTGTTTGATCTGTCATTGTACCAAGGGGGGAGATGGTTGTCTGTAAAGGAGAGTGAAAACTAAATGCATCCGATGAGGATGGGATTTGAACCCATGCGTGCAGAGCACAATGGATTAGCAGCATCAGCTTAACCACTCGGCCACCTCATCTGAGCTGCTAAGATAGGGACAGGAGGAGAAATCTAAGGCCGGCAGAGATAGGGACACTAAGGAGTTTCCCAATACTAAGCGTAAGCAGGGGCTGAATGAGCTCCCCCCTCACATCTAGTGAGGAGCTGCGGGAAGACTTCAGGAACAGGCCGTGTTTGCACAGACACCCCTACTCTGCCTAGCTATGCAGCATGAGGGGGCCGCTTCCCCAAAATGACCAGTTGTGGATGGTGGTGGGTTGCAAATCACTTTAGCATTGAGTGGAATGAAATGTTATTCTCCTCCCTGTACGAGTGAAGGGCAGCAGAACGTACCTAGGCCGTCCTGACGGAGGGGTGGGTGGGTGAGGAATCGCTCTCATTGGATGGCAGAGAAGTGATTGAGGACGTCACCCTAACCCAGTGGTCCCCAAACATTTCACACTGCGCCCTCGTATCCATGGCTGTGGCCCCTCGGAAGCCGCGGTT
This sequence comes from Mauremys mutica, assembly GCF_020497125.1. Lineage (NCBI taxonomy): Eukaryota > Metazoa > Chordata > Testudines > Geoemydidae > Mauremys > Mauremys mutica. The sequence goes on from NW_025423256.1 coordinate 4,107,278, forward strand.
GAGAACCGGGGCTGGGAGTGGGGCCGTTGCTTGCTGGGGAGAGAGGTGCGGACAGGGGTAAGGGGGTCGAGGCCGGGCTGGGAGCCAGGGGCCCAGGCTGAGGGTGGGGTTGGGGAAGAGCTGGGACAGAGTGGGGCTGAGTTGGGCTCCCTCCCTGCCCTCCATGGGGGCTGGCTCAGGCCCTGAGGTGCCCCCATCAATCTTCCTCTGTGTCCCCCTAGGAGTCACACCCACATTTTGGGGACCACTGACCCCTACTCGCTCAGCAGGGGCTAGTGATGCCAAAGCCCAGGGAAAGGGAGAACAAGTGTGGGGGCCCCAGCACTGGAACCATGACCCCCCCCCCACTTCTGTGTGTGGCTCCGCCCCCTTCCACACCTTCCACCCACGGCCCCATCCACTGTCACCTCTGTTCCACCCCTTCCCCCACTGGCCCCACCCTGTCACTCCTTTACCCCGGCCCCACTGCGGCCCCGAGACCAGAGACGCTCTGTGCCCCTGCTGCAGCCCCCGGCCCGTAGCAGGGAGTGGGAGCTCCTCCAGCCATGGGGCTGACATGGGGGAGACTTTCCCAGGGGGACCCAATTTGGCCAGGGCCCCTAGTCATGGGCCCCACTGCCCCCTTGGTGACGCAAGGTTTGGGGAGGCTGAGCCCCCCCGAGCCTCCATTACGAGCCGCCCAGGCTACCTCTGTTCAGTGGGTGGCCAGTCTCCCTGTGTCTCTGCTCTTCGTGCTGGGGAGCCCGGCCGGCCTTAGGGGTGGGGCCCCCGGCAGCCGCCCAGGGCTCCAGGGCACCGTGTGGCCGTGCAAAGGTGCTCACTGCTCTCCCCTGCCCCAATGCTCCTCCGTGGCCCCACAGAGGGTGGGGGGAGCGAGGAGCAGCACTATGTGCTCCCTGCGTCCTGGTCACTTTCCCCACTGGGGCTGGGCTGTGAGGGGAGCATCAGAAGCTGCTGCTCTCTGTCCTCCCCTGACGCAGCCCGGCTGAGGAAAGTGACCTGGATGCAGGGAGCTCGGATGATGTCCCTTCTCGCCCCCCTGCCCCTGCTAGGGAAGGCTGCTGTGTGGTGTCTCCATGGCTGCACTTTCAGTGATGCAGGTTTCTCGATCCCATTGTTCCAGGGGCATCCTACTAGATTGCCAGCTGCTTTTCAACTGCAGTGTGGAGACTGTGTGTGTGTGGGGAGAGACAGTGTGTGTCTTGGGGAAGAGTGAGTGTGTTGAGCTAGGTAGGAGCAGATCATTATTATCCCTACTTGAAAGAGGGAGCAGCTAAGGCTGAGAAAGGAGAATTGACTTCTCTTAGGTCACACAGCCAGTCAGGGGCAGAGTTGGGAATAGGACCCAAAAGCCCTGATTTTCAATCTAACCATCGGATCTTGAATTTCATACACTGAATGACCTGAATAAAGTGCTCACAGATGAGCTCCAGACCAACAACAGTGCACACGAATTATTCAGCAAGTATTTGAGGAGTACTGCAATGTTAGAGAGAATCATGAACTGCTCAGAGACCATTAATGCAGAGAAGCAGCAAAATTCATCAAACATAGAACTGGTTCTGACTTATTTACTTGGTCTTAAAAGAGAAAAACAAGGACCTGAGTCTCCTCCCTGTCAATAACACCCTGCTCAGCCAACCAGTGTAGAGACTGAGGACGGGAGGCTGAGGGTTCTCACCAGAGAACCCAAAGGATGGCCCAGGTCACTGGTGGGGATCACTGCCCGAGCACTATTTCAGCCCCACATTTTTGGGTGGACCTCCCACAGTGGGAACTGCAGAGCACTTCCCCGCAACACACACACACACACACACACACACACCCCTCTCCTGCTGTTGGGAGGGGAACAGGAGAAAGGACAAAAGAAGCAAGAGACAAAGAGAAAGGAGGGAAGGAGGGAGCGAGGAAAAGCGGAAACAAAAAGGACAAACCCCAATGTCCCCAGTGATTCTAAGGGACAAAATCCCACGTGTGAAATAAAATTCTGCCTCCTTAAGCTCGAGTTTTCCATGCCCAGAATTCA
>NW_025423256.1:4144976-4262507 GCF_020497125.1 Mauremys mutica
GGACACCCCCCTGATTTCCAGCAGGATCGTGTGATTTCCAGCAGGATCTGCCATGTCGTTTGTCTGGGACCCCGTCCTCTGCCCTGATGCTTTTCAGTGGGACCCTTCACTTTGCTTGCCTGGCATCCCCTGAGCTAGTGCCAGAGCTCCGCGGCCCACCCCCCACCCCTGTGCACTGGGCAGGGCAGCGATCCCAGGAGTCTTCGGGGGAAGCCCAGACAGAGCCCCTGGCACAGCACCAGGCTCCCTCTAACCCCCTGTCCCGCCTCCCCAAGAGACGCCCACCCCGGCTGTTCTGCAGCCAACAGGCCCCCAGCGACACCCACCTCCAGGACCCACAGCCTCAGGGCTGGGCACATCACACCCACCCCCCCAAACCTCCAGAACCCACCAATTTGATTAGGGTCCCACCTGCCCAGTCACCTAAACAACTCCCACTACCACAACACCCCTTCAGCTCCAGCTGAAATCTCCCCACACAGACACCCCTTCCCCCAGTGCAACACTGTTACCTCACAGTGCCTGAGAAGTGGATAGAAAGTGACCACCGCCCCCTGCTGGCCAGTCACACAGGCAGAGGGAGCCCTGGGGGATGTCTCTTGAACTGGAGTATGGAAGGCCTGGAGGGACAAAATAGGTAAGAAATGTTCATGCCTGTCACTAGCAAATAATGGCCACCATGGATCCACCCCAGAGGTGGCTGCATCTTAGCACTGTGGGAATCAACCTCTCACAGAGACCATTTGTCATGGGGTTTGGGATACTTCTGGACCCACACTGCACTCAGAGTGACCTCTTCATCCCGTGCCAGCTGGAGAAAAGAAAAGGGTCCAGCCAACTCTCCCGTTACCAGCTGGGGACCACTGATCCCCAAACAGGGGGAGGCCTCGAGCTTTGATGTGTATTAAAGATGTGGCTGGTCTCTTTTATCAGCAAACATTTTAACACAGATAAAGGGGGGAAGAAATGGTTCTCAAAGGAGAGGGGAAAGATCAGCACTGGGAAATTTAACCCCCTGCAACCTCCAGGATGGAGAATGATTCAGGGCAACAGGTTTCCTCTAAGAAAAGAGAAGTTGCTGGGATTGAGAAACATGGGGAACAGCTCCAAACATGAAAGGATTTTTAATTGATATTTGATAATAACGTAGAACTGAAAGAGAGAGACTGGAAATCTGAGAGATTTTGGCTCTATTTTTGCAAATAATAGAGAGGAAAGTGGAAAATCAAAGGGATTTTATATCAGTTTATATCTGATGTGCAGTAAAATGTCAGTGTTTCACATCAGTATTTTTTAAATGAATAGAGAGGAAATGGGCAACATTTGCAAACATTTTATATCTATGGCCAAGAAGCTGAGAAAAGTGTAAATCTGAGATTTTCTTGTTATTTTATAATTAGAGAGGAGGGGAAATCTCAGGGCATATTCAATTAGAAACAAACAACTAGAGAGAAGTGGGGCAAATGTTTAGGGTATTTTATATCAACCTTTGAGATTTGCAGAAAAAAACGTGTCACAAACTATGCAACTGAAGGTGGAAAATCAGACTCCTGGAGAGACCAGGGGGAAATGGGGGAGACGGGAGAGCGGCTCATTGGAGGGGAAAGGGGCGAATCTCCCCGGATTTTACAGCCCGGGTGAGACACTGAGCGAGAAAAGGGGCAGAACTGGAGAGAATTTGTATCCGGGGCGAGAGGCAAGTGGCACCAACAGGGACAGGATCCAATTAACCCCCCTCCCCCCTTCGCCCGCCCGCCACCCTCCCCCCCCCTCACTCCCAGGTCCTCCCCACCCAGGGTCCCCCCCCGCCGGGGAACCCGGGAGAAGCCTCGGAGCCGCCTCGGCCCCAGCGGAGCCGCAGCAGGATCCGCCCCCCCCCCCCGCTGGGATGCGGGGGGCGGGGCATTAAATCGCTCCTAATAGCCCTGTGCTGCTCCCGGGAAGTGCGCATGCTCAGTAGCAGCTGCTGAAGCCGCTGCCCTTCCCCCGCCCGCATCAGCCGGAACGTTCCGCTGGGGGCGGGGCTGGGACGGGGCGAGGGAGCAACAGGGGGCTGAGCAGGGAAATGATGGTGGGGGCGGGGCTGGGGGAGCTAAAGGGAAGATCCGGGCGGGGGGGGGAGCAGGAGTTGAGCTGGGGGGCGCAGGGGGGGAGTCGGGGTTGCGGGGGGGGGAAGGTCATTGGGGCGGGACATTTGAACTGTTTTGTGCAGCCAGGAAATTCCCGCGGGGGGGGGGAGGTGAGTTCACTGAATCCTGCCCTGTTTGTGCCCCGTCCTCCCACCTACAAAGTCTCTCCAGCTTTTCCCCCATTATCACACGTGGCTTTTCCCCTCCCCCCCCCCCGATGAGCTCTCTAATCTCCCCCGATTTCCCCTGGTCTCTCCATACTTCTCAAGTGTCCATTTAAAATCTCTCCGATGTGGCAGCTTTCCCCCCCCCCCCCCACACACTTTATCTGCAGCAATTTGTCCTCATTTAGGTGGGAAATTGTTGCCCTGAGTCATTCCCCAGCACATGGCTGCCCCTGGAGTGGGGATGGGAGGAGATGCCCGTTCTCTGCCAAGGCAGGGATGGAAAAGCACGTGTCCCCCATGGAGACTGCCCAGACCCGAGTTTCCCAATCCCCACATTAATTGCCAATGTCCCACCCACTGACCCCAAACTACCAACACAGTTTCCCCCAGCCCTCAGTTGCCAGTCACCTGCCTGTCCCCCACTTCCGCCCCCTTCCTTTATCCAGGGACCTTCCAGCCCTCCCCTCCTCCCTTAAATCAGCTCCTCCCAGGCTCCCTGCTGCCCATGTGAATGGTGGCAGTGGGGGGGAACCATCACTTTGTGTTTATATATTGGATAGTCTCATAAAATGCAGTCAAACAGTCCTCCTTTTCCCTCTAGTTATTTAATAGCAACATAAAATCCCCCTCAGATCTTGGTATTTTTCTCTCATGTTATCAATTGCTTAGCTTGTGGCTTGTTTTCTCTGCAAATCTCAAAGACTGATATAAAATACTCTAAACATTTGCCCCACTTTTCTTTAGTTGTCTAATTCTAAGTGAATATCCCCTGAGATTTTTTTCCTTGTCTCTCTCATGATCAAATACAAAGAAAATCTCAGATTGACACCTTTCCTCAGATTCTTGAACATGGATATAAAATGTTTGCAAATGTTGCCCATTTCCTCTTTATTCATTTATCAAATATTGATGTGAAACACTCAGATTTTGCCTCCTATCAACAACTGATATAAAATCCCTCTGATTTTCCACTTTCCTCTCTAAAATTTGCAAAATGGATCCAAAATCTCTCAGATTTCCACCCTTTCTCTTTCATTTCTGAACGTTGCTCTCAAAGCTCAGGATTTCCCTCTTTCTATGTCATTATCAAATGTTAGTTAAAAATCCTCTCGGGTTTGGGGCTGTTCCCCGTGTTTCTAAATCCCACCAACTTCTTCCTTCGAGGGAACCTGTTGCCCTGAGTTCTTCTCCATCCTGGATGTTGTAGGGAGTTAAATTGCCCAGAGATCATCTTTCCCGACTCCTTTGAGAATCATTTGTTCCCTCCTTTACCTCTGTTAAAATGTTTGCTGAAGAAAGAGACCAGCCAGATATTTAATACCCATCAAAGCCAGAGGTCTCTCCCTGTTTGGGGATCAGTGGTTCCCAGCTGGTAACGGGATAGTTGGCTGGACCCTTTTCTTTTCTCCAGCTGACATGGGATGAGGAGGTCACTCTGAGTGCAGTGTGGGTCCAGAAGTATCCTAAACCCCATGACAAATGGTCTCTGTGACATAGCCACCTCTGGGGTGGCTCCATGGTGACCATTATTTGCTAGTGACAGGGCATGGACATGTCTTACCTCTCTGCTGAAGGGCAGGCGGGGGTCCTAGGAGGGCAGTGGGGGAATCCCAGGAAGGCAGTGAGTTCCTAATTGGGGTCCCTCGCTGGTGGGGGCTCTTGGTGGGATTCCCAGCCTGGCAGTGAAGATCTGGTGGGGGTTCTCTGGCCGGTGGGGCTCTGAGGGGTATCTGGGATCTCTCTGGCCAGGGATTCTGGGAGTTGGGTCCCAGGAAATATCTGGTGGGACCCTGGCTGGGGAGATCTGGGTTCTGGGTATTGGGGGTGTTGGGGGCCCCTGGATGGAGGCTCTGGGGGCTGCTACTAACCATGTTCCTTCTCTCTGATCAGCTTGTGCCAGAATCCTGGCTCCAAACACTGCCCGACATTCCCTGGCCAGGCCCAGTCACTGTGATAACTTTCTAGCCACTTATCAAACACTGTGAGGTGAAATGACAGATTTTGCATTTCTCCCCTCTTGAAAACTGCAGGAACTTCCAGTTCCATTGGGAAAACTCCTGCCCGATTCCTTGTCCTAGATCTGGAGGGTGAGGGAAGTGGGAAGGAGTGCTACACTATGGCACTATCTTCCACAGCATTCTGGACTTGTGAGCTCTCTCCTGCCGTCCATCACCCCCCTCTGACAAACAGAGGCTAAGGACACCATTCCTTACCCAGCCTGGCTAATAGCTATTAATGGAGTTAACCTCCGCGGATTTATCCAGTTCTCTTTTAAACCCTGTTATATTCCTAGCCCTCACAACCTCCTCAGGCAAGGAGTCCCACAGGCTGAGTGTGCGTTGTGTGAAGAAATACTTCCTTTTGTTTGTTCTAAGCCTGCTTCCTATTAATTTTCATTTGGTGATTCCTAGTCCTTGTGTTATGAGCAGTAAATAACACTTCCTTATTCACTTTCTCCACGCCAGTGATGATTTTATAGACCTCTCTCATATCCCCCCTTTGTCTCTTTTCCAATCTGAAAAGTCCCTGTCTTTTTAATCTCACCTCATACAGAAGTTGTTCCATACCCCTAATCATTTTTTTTGTTCTTTTCTGAACCTTTTCCAATTCCAATATATCTTCTTTGAGATGGGGAGACCACATCTGCACACAGTATTCAAGATGTGGGTGTACTATGGATTTATAGAGAGGCAATATGACATTTTCTGTCTTATTATCTATCCCTTTCTTAATGACTCCCAACTTCTTGTTTGCTTTTTGACAGCCACTGCACGTTGAGTGGATGTTTTCAGAGAACTATCCACAGTGACTCCAAAATCTCTCGAGTGGAAACATAATTTAGACCCCATAATTTTATGTATAGTTGAGATTGTTTTCCAATGAGCTGCACTATGTGTTATCCTGACATCTAATACTGCTGAGATCCTGCAATCAGTGATATCCCTGCCCTTCCTGTTCCCTTTCTCCCCTGAACCCCACCAGCCCATAGTTACTGTTCCCAGCTTCCCCAGGACTCTCTCATTGTCTCTGGACCTGTCTGTCAGCAAGAAGCAGTGCCAGGGAGACTTGCCCTCTCTCTAGAGACTTCGATTTCTGGGACATGGATTTTACTTTCTATGTGTTCTAGGAGACTCTTTGAAATTGAGTGTCTGTGACATTAACCATAGTGCAATCTGGACTGTTGAACAGCTGTGAGACTCAGTTCCCAAGCTGGGGTGCCTTTTACACTGCTTTACTGTGAGAACAGCCACTCCTGGGCAGGTAACACACAGTCTCCAGCATGTAACTCGCTCCCAGCTACACAGTACTGAGTGCTGCTAGTCAGTGACTCACAAATTACAGTACCCCACAAGAGAACCCCAGAAAATTCTCTGCTCCCAGACTTCTCCCAGAAATGTGCATCTTGCACTGTCCAGCACACTACTGAACAATGGGAGCTCATATGAAATCTGTCATTTCATCAGTAGAAAATGACATGTGCCAACCTTGTCATTCCAAATGGAGTTTCCAACACACTTGAATCCAACACACTGGTTAGGTAAAACAATAAAATAAAATTGTTAACTACCGGAAAAAAATCTTTTCAGTGGCTAAGGGTAATGAGGCATAAAAGTCAGAATTGTTTACAAAAGAAATGCAAAGATAAAACACAAATTAACGTCTAAGTTAACAAGCTAAAATGGATTCAAAGCAAATGCTTCTCTCTCCATGTGCTGAGACAGGCTGGCTTTCCTTTCAGCCAGGACTCCCCCGTAACCTGCCCCTGCCTCCCAAGTTCAGTTCTTCAGGATTTGTCATGGGCAGAGGGAAAGGGGAGAGAGAGAGAGAGTCCCAAGCATTTTCCTCACCTCTTTTTATAATTCAGTCCTTTCTATTAGAAACAACTTCAGTTCTCAGCTGAGTCATGGTGACAGGCTGTCTGTTGGAGATATGAGTTTCAGGTCTCCCTCTGATAGAATGTAAATGTCTTCTTCACACCTTCCCCCTGCCAGCGAATTGCTGTTTGCCTTGCTGTCTCTGAGGAACTGGTCTGTGGGTGTTCCCCAGAATTGTAACTTTTTGTAATATCCTACAGTAAAATCTCATAACTTTACATACAGTGTTGCTACACATTTTAACAGGAGGATAATATTCAGTAGATTATGTGATTTCAAGTGATACTTCACAAACCATACTGTGTACAAAATTGATCATAATTTTCCAGAAGAGTGAACATAGGATTACAGACTGACACAGGGCCTGTGTGTGTGTTCCCAGCAGATATGTGGATTTTTCAATCCCTCCTAAGCAAAGTGTTCTGCATCTTCAAGGACCTGGTTTACTAAGTGTGACACTGCATGGAATTGTGAGACGCTTCCTATTATTATTACTTTGCAATTTTATCATATTGGTATTAATAATGAATTGTGCTAGATATGCCATGTTAGGTGTCAGGGAAAATGTTATAATTTTCCAAGTATGATCATTTTTTTTGTTTGTATCACCTTTGTATTGTGAGATATAGATACGTAGGGTATATCTGTATTCCAGACTGTGGACTGTGTTTCTGGGTGACACCCTCAGATCTATTGGCATCAGCACTGCCTAGCCTGTTTGATGGCCCGTCCAGGGTCATCAGCTGTACAATGAATCCATGGAAAGGATCAAGGGGATACACTGATTGAGTCAGCAAGACATGCCGGGGAATGCCTGTGTAACGAGAACGCCAAGGATTTTCCAGGCCTGTAACACTCGCTTCCTCCCCTCTGCAGAAACGGAGCCTTAGAGCAGCCCGGATCCAGCATGGGAGCTGAGACCCCACGGGGCCCTGGGAGCTGTAGTTCCTTGGCCAGTTCCCTGCCTTGGAGCAGGGAAGGAACTACATTTCCCAGCATTCCCTTGGCTGCTATCAACAGGAAAGGGAGGGGGGAAGCTGCGAGACTCCATGCGCTGCAGCTTGCTGTGGCTGGGGAGCTGGCTGCTAGAAGTGGGTGGCAGTGTGAATGGGGAACAAGTGTGCCCAAGGAGTAGAAGGCTTTGGCCCAGGTAGCACCCTCAGAAGACTTCCCCAGACTGGCTTAGGGATGCTGGTGTGACCTCGCCTGGCAGCCCCCAAGGAAGGAACTGGGTGGACTAAATGGACAGCATGTGAAGAAGTGGGTATTCACCCACGAAAGCTCATGCTGCAAAACATCTGTTAGTCTATAAGGTGCCACAGGACTCTTTGCTGCTTCTTAAATGGACAGTGTCCCCTTCTATCTGAAGCCTGGCAAGGGAGGTATGTGGATCCCACCAGAAGTTAAAATGGTAAGTAAGGGAGGGGAGGCTTTACTAGAGGACCTGGGCAGCTTCAGAAACAGCACAGGAGGATTTCCACTTCTGAGCCATGAAAATAGAAATTGACTTTTTCCTTTCCAGATTTAGCTAATGTTCAGAAAGGGAATCTAGCGCCTGCCTTCCAGATTTGAACACCCTCAAAATTCAGGAGTGCTCAAGCTCAATTTGGGCAGCTGTTACTTCATTTCTCCCAAATCAAATATGCTGATCCACTATCATTTGCTGTAGAAAAAGTAGGATAAAATTGAGCAACAAATGCTGGGGTCTTCCCAGTGCTCACTAGGGCTGGAATTGCTATTTTCAACAGCCATTACCATTTTTTTTTTTTTTTTTAGTTTTCCTTGTTTAAAAGGAAGACAGTGATATTGCACTGGCAAATCCCCCATAGAAACAAAGAGTGGAACAAAAGAATAATAAAGGCACCTCAAGTTTTCCTCATTTATGTAGGACAGTCTTATAAGATGGATCCAGACATCTTCCAATCACACAAGCTGAAAATTATTCCACTTTACTGCAGTAACCATGCGGGAACCAGTCCTGTCTGTGTTCTGTGCGCATCCAAAATCCCTGCTGAACTCAGAATCACCATCTCACCATCTCTTTTGTGACCATCTCACCTGATATGTTCAGCCCTTGTAAGGGAAGCAAGTTCACATTTAGTAATTGGGTGGGAAGCGTCTCAGAAAAGTGTAACCTTCCTGTTACACTAGTAAACCAGTGCCGCACAGCAGGCACTTTGCTCCTGGAGTCTAGAATGGGGCCTTTGCGTCTATACACAGCCCATTAAAGACAATGAAAAGCCTCCCACTCACTTCAACAGGCTTTGGCCAGAACTGGTTATACATGGGGTAACCCCACTGTCTTCACAGGGTCCTGGTCTCACAGCGGAGGGGGGGCATGTGAGCTTGTTGCAGAGCTGCTGCTCCAGGACGGGAATCTCCTTGCACCCCAGCCTCCAAAATCATCCAGGCTTCACTTTCTGCACGACTAGGTGCTGGCTGAGGGGGGCATGGGAATTGGTGGCCTCTGCTGCAGGTGATGGGAATCGCAGGTATTTAAAGCCATGGCCTAGAGGAGGGAAGTGCCTAACTGCAGAGTCTGCAGCTGCCTAGGGCCAGGGCTGAGGATTCAGAGTCCCTAGTGCTGCCGTTGCAAGGTTCAAGCAATGCCGTGACTGGTGACATGGGGGGTACTGGAGACATGGCTAGAGAAGGTCTGAATGAGGAAGGAGATAAATCTGTGGGAAGTTTCCTTGATTACTATGAAAGTTCTGCTCACTGTGGACACTGGTAAACCCACATGGGTGTACAGCTCAATAAGAAAACCCGGGGGCTGAGGGAGCTGTGTATGGCAATGTGTATAGTCACGGAGAGGTGTGTGATCAAAATGAAAAATGTCTCTGAGGTTCAGTAGCGGGTATCCTATGGCACCAATGGCACTGCCCCACCAGGCCCACACTCGGAGCCCACAGTGACTACATAGGGGCCTACAAATATGTTTGGTACCAGGACACACAGAAGGTTAATCTGGTCCTGACAGCCTGAGCACTATTTCAGCCCCACATTTTTGGGTGGACCTCCCACAGTGGGAGCTGCAGAGCCCTCCCCCGCAAAACACACACCCACCCCATCCTACCTCCTGGTGTTGGGAGGGGAACAGGAGAAAGGACAAAAGAAGCAAGAGAAGAAGCGAAAGGAGGGAGGGAGGGATGGAGGAAAAGGTGAAACAAAAAGGACAAACCCTAATGTCGCCAGTGATTCTAAGGGACAAAATCGAAGGTGTGCAATAAAATTCTGCCTCCTTAAGCTCGTGTTTTCCATGCCTAGAATTCAACTCCCACCAGATGGATCAGACTGAACAGGTTTCAAACCTCCAGGAGGCTCTTACCTTCTAAACAGGGATGGCTGTTTTCTAGTAAAATCACCGAAAGGGAAGGAGAAAACTCGAAAGAGGTTCCTCCTGGCGCACACGTCCATGAACCCGAATACTCCCTCAGTCCTCAAAGAGAGACCTGGAGAAGGAGACTTGCTGCAGCAAAGCCACAGGGGTCTCTGAGGTTTCCCTGGCTCCTCGCCCCTTTCCTGCCTGGCTGATGTCAGCATCTCTCTGTGAGGTCACCACCTCCCCACCACCTTGGACCAATAGTCTGAGGTCCTGCAAAAGACCTTTGTGATGTCACTGCCACACCCCTCCCTTGCTGTGCCAATGTCCTGCCCCGGCCAGGCACTTTGGAGGTTTGAGCTACTCCCTGTGGATCACCCCACTCAAGGAGCTTTTCTGCAGAGCATCCTCAGATGTCTGAGCACACGAGTGCCATGGCAACGAACTGACACACGTGACACCAAAATGAGATCATTAATATACTAACCTAGAGGAGAAGGACACTGCAGCATTAGTAGGGGAGAACCCCCTACTGAACATGCATTACACCTAGCAGCGTCAGCAGAACATATCGGCTACACAAGTAAAGAAAGGGATTTGCACGTGGCTGCAGACCAGTGGCTCCCAACACGGTGCCCGCGAGCGCCATGGCGCCCGCCGGGGCATTTATCTGCACCCACCTACTGCCCAGCAGGGGAGAGAAGCTGTGGCCCTGTGCCTGACGGGGACAGAGAACTCAGGCTGCAGGCGCCGGTGCTCTCTGTCCCTGGCAGTCGCGGGGCTGCAGCTTCTCTCCAGCTTCTCCGGGGCTGCAGCCTGCGGGCACCGGTGCTCTCTGTCCCGGGCAGGCACGGGACTGCAGCTTCTCTTCGGCTTCTCCGGGGCTGCGGGCACCGGTGCTCTCCGTCCCTGGCAGGCACAGGGCTGCAGCTTCTCTCGGGCTGCAGCCTGCGGGCGCCGGTGCTCTCTGTCCCTGGCAGGCGCGGGGCTGCAGCTTCTCTCCGGCTTCTCCGGGGCTGCAGGCTGCGGGCACTGGTGCTCTCTGTCCCTGGCAGGCGCGGGGCTGCAGGTTTTCTCCAGCTTCTCCGGGGCTGCAGGCGCCGGTGCTCTCTGTCCCTGGCAGGCGCGGGGCTGCAGCTTCTCTCGGGCTGCAGCCTGCAGGCGCCGGTGCTCTCTGTCCCTGGCAGGCGCGGGGCTGCAGCTTCTCTCCGGCTTCTCCGGGGCTGCGGGCACCGGTGCGCTCTGTCCCTGGCAGGCGCGGGGCTGCAGCTTCTCTCCGGCTTCTCCGGGACTGCAGGCTGCGGGCGCCGGTGCTCTCTGTCCCTGGCAGGCGCGGGGCTGCAGCTTTTCTCCAGCTTCTCCGGGGCTGCAGCCTGCGGGCGCCGGTGCTCTCTGTCCCTGGCAGGCGCGGGGCTGCAGCTTTTCTCCGGGGCTGCGGGCACCGGTGCTCTCTGTCCCTGGCAGGCGCGGGGCTGCAGCTTCTCTCCGGCTTCTCCAGGGCTGCAGGCTGCGGGTGCCGGCGTTCGAAGCAGGCTGCGGGTGCCGGCGGGTGCCGGCGTTCGAAGCTGGAGAGAAGCTGCAGCCCAGCCCCGGCCGGGAACAGAGAACTCTGGGGCTGCAGGCTTCAGTCTATGTTAAAGGAAGGATAATAAATATATTTGGACCAGCAGTTCAACAATGTTTTACTTTTTTAAAAATAAAGAAGATGAAAACTTTATGATATTTATTTTGTAAAATGTTTTGTAGATAAAAAAGAACAAATTCACATGGGAAGGTGAAAGAGTAATTGCTGAATAATTTAGTTAATACCTTTTACATGTAAAATTACCATTTTTATCTTATGGATTAATATATTATGTAATATTAAATGACTTTTTTTGTATATTTAATGTACAAACAGAAAATAAGCCTTGAAAAATGGTAGGCTCCACTCACTGCACAGCTGCCAGCAGAAAAGCGAACGTGTTCAGATTCACAAGGAATGGGATGGAGAATAACACGGAACGTTTGTATATAAATCACGGGGGCAGCCTCGAATATCCTGGGCTCACCATGGCTACTACAGCACCGCACACAGGATATTTTAAATCTATCCTTGAGAACTGGGGAAGAAATAGGTCTAAAAAGAAATATTTGATAATGAGAGAAAAGCACCTGGTTCTGAAGAGATTTTATACCAAGTAAGTGACAGTAGTTGGACAGTGTGACGGGATTATATATGGAAGTTCCATAAACAGACAGTAATAATTCCCCCCCACACCCCCACCCTTCACATGGGCAGCAGGGAGCCCTGTGGGGAGGTGCTTTAAAGAGGGTACGTGAGGGGAGTATGGAGCAGGAAAACTCCCTGGCAGTGGGGAGGAGGCAGCAGCAGGGTGAGGGGTGACTGGCAGCTGGGGGGGCGCTGGGCGGGGGGGCAGCAGCAGGGCGGGCGGGTGACTGGCAGCTGGGAGGCGCTGGGCAGGGGGGGCAGCAGCAGGAGCAGGGGGGTGAGTGACTGGCAGCTGGGGGGGCGCTGGGCAGGGGGGGCAGCAGCAGCGGGGGGGGGCGGGTGACTGGCAGGGGGGGGCGCCGGGCAGGGGGGGCAGCAGCAGCGGGGGGGGGCGGGTGACTGGCAGGGGGGGGCGCTGGGCAGGGGGGGCAGCAGCAGCGGGGGGTGGGGGGCGCTGGCGCAGCAGGACCAGGCCGGTGGAACCTGGGGCCGGACAGTCTCCAGGGGGCACTTTCCCCTCCGGTCCCTTCCCGGCCTCGCTGCGGGCAGAGCCCGGCCCCGCCTCCCCCCCACAGGCCGCTGCGTCTCGGGCCCCGCGAGCTGCTCCCGGGGTCTCGGGCTCTGGCGCGAGGGGGACGCGCCCCGGCCGCGGACAGGGACCGGCACGTGGGGAGCGGGGCCGGGGTGGGGGCTCCGGGCGGGGCCGCTGCTCCCCAGCCGGGGCGTGTCTGAGAGGCGCCGGCTGGGGGCGGGGTCTCTGCGAGGGGCGGGCATGAGATGGGGCCTCCCTTCCCTGAGCTGCGGAGGGCGGAAGCGCCCCCGGGGCAGGCTGGGAGATGTAGTTTCTGACTCTCCCGGAAGCGGAAGTGACGTCGGCAGAGGAGCCGGAGCCGGAGCCGGGCTGGAAAGGGGTGTGGGACGCTGCGGCTCTGCCTGGCTCGCGCGGGGCCGTTGGAGCCTCTCCCGGCCGGAGAAGGGTTGGTGCCGGTGGGGCTCTGGGCATGCGCAGATCGCGGCGGGAGAGCCCTTCATTAACGCCCCCCCGTGCCCGGCCCGGGCCCTGCCCCGCTGGAGCCGCCCTGGGGCCGCCGCGGGCTCCGCCCGCCCCGCTGCGGAGCTGCAGCCTCCAGGCCCCGGAGCGAGCCCCGGGGGCTGGGCCGGGCGGTGACTCTGCCCCAGTGCCCGGGGGGGACCCGGCATCTCGCAGCGCCGGGATCTGCTCCCGGGGGGGGGCAGCGCCCGCGGGGGGCTCGGAGCTGCTGCCCCCGCAGGAGCCCAGCGCCCCCCGGGCCCGGCCAGGCTCTGCCCTGGGGCCCCGCGGCGGGTGCCGGGGGGAGGGGCCCGGCCCCACTGGGGTCCCTCCGTGGGGCCGGGCGGGGAGGGGCGGGCGGGAAATGTCGGTGCAGCCCGGACATGGCCGGGGGGGGGGGCAGGTGACCCCCGAGGGGCGGGCAGAGAAAGGGGGGGGCTGAGATCCCCTCGGATTTACCGCTGCCCCCTCCCGTGGGGACCCCCCTCCTCCCCCGTCCTGCCCCCTTTCTCCCTAGAGAGCCACGAGCAGCGCCCAGGGTGACCCCCCCTCCCCCAACCCCTGAGAAGTTCCCTGTCCCCCCCCCCCCCGATTGTGCCCCATTTTCTCTCCCCTTCGCCAGTGGCCAGTTCAGGTCTCAGGTTTGGGGGGTTTCCCCCATTTCCACCTGCAGGGATTTGTCCTTGTGCGGGTGGGAAATGGTTCCCCCGAGGGATTCCTGAGCTGGGCAGAGGGTGAATGGGCAGAGGCTGGGGGGGCCCTGAGACAGGGACACCTCTGGGCTGCGCTGGGGGGGGCACTCTCTGCTGGCAACGGGGCCTGGGAAGGGCCAGGAAGGGGAGGGAGGAGCCAGTGCCCCCCCAGGAGACGGCCCAGCCCCAGGTTTCCCAGTCCCAGCTACCCCCCCATCACCTGCTAGTCACATTCCCAGACCCCATTGTGAGCCCCTCCCCACAGCCAGCGACCTTCTGGCTCCAGCCCCACTCCTGTCCCCTGTGAAAGACACATCACCCAGGGTTCTGCTGGCCATGTGAGTGTGAGACCAGAAGAATCCCTCCCATTCTGTTGTTGCTTCAATATCGCTGTGTAATCCTCTCCAATTTCCCATTTTTTCTCTTAAATGGTTGAATGGTGACAAAAATCTATCCCCATGTTGATGTTTGTCCCTTATATTGGCAAATATATTGTTTGTGCCCCATTTTTCTCCTAAGTTCTGAAATACTGATATCAAATTCTTTAAAATCTTCCCACTTTTCTCTCCAGGTGTGTGACTGAGATCAGGGCTCTTATCGTACTGAGCATGGCCCTGTTCTGACAGCTGCTGCAGAGACCCCAGCTGAGATCTGGGCCCTGTTCTGCCAGGCACTGAAGAGACCCCAGGTGAGATCAGACCCCACTGTTGTGCCAGGCAAAACTGAGACCTGGACTGAGATCACGCCCCCCCCCACACCCCCCCCACCCCTGTGCCAGGCAGCGAACGACTGTGACCCAAACCACTGCCTCCATTGTGCTGGGCACTTCAGAGACCTCGACTGAGATCTGTGTCCCTGTTGAGCCTGGCACTGCACTGACTCCAACCCAGATCACTGTACTGGGCACTGCACAGACCCTGACAGAGATCCTGCCCCCACATTTTGCCAGTTGCTGCAGGGACCCTAAACAAACTCAGGGATCCTGTAATGCCGGGAGTTGCAGAGATCCCGACTGAGGTCAGGCCCCTGTTGCGCAGGGCTCTGCACAGACACCGAGATCACGGTTCCCATTGTGACAGGTGCTGAACAGACACCAAGGGTATCTCTACCCTGCCATTAAAAACCCCCAGCTGGCCCATGCCAGGTGACTCAGCCTCACCAGGCTCAGGCGAAGGGGCTGTTTAATTGCAGTGTAGATGTCTGGGCTCGGGCTGGGCCAGGCTGTAGGACCCTGCGAGGTGGGAGGGTGCCAGACCTTGGGCTGCAGCCCCAGCCGGAACATCGACACCACAATTAAACAGCCCCACAGCCTGAGCCGTGTGAGCCCAAGTCAGTGGGCACGGGCCAGCCGCTGGTGTCTAACAAGTTTTCATGGAGAATTTGGGGCAAAACTGGGAACTGAACCCAGATTGTTTGAATTCTTGCCTCTCCCCTTAACCCCAGGCCCAGCGTGTGTGTGCAGCGTTGTTTTGGTCTGTGTTTGCCTTGCATTGGCTTCCAAGGGAGACTGTGGAATTTCCTTCACTGGAGGTTTTTAAGACCTGGTTAGAGATACACCAGTCTGGGAATGTCTAGGGATACTTGGTCCTGCCTCAGCACAGGAGGCTGGAGGAGACGCCCTCTCAAGATCCCTTCTAGGCCTACACTGAAATAATTCTCTTTTGTGCTGTGTCCTGTTCTATGCTGAGCTGTTTTGCATGGTGCCATTTGGAACTGTGATCGCACCATGTTGTGGAGCAGTTTACGGTGAATTGTTTTGCCTCAGCATGTTTGGTGCCTGTGTTGTGCTGGTTTGAGATGAGCTCTTTTTTTTTTCCATTGTGTAATATTGTCCTAGGGTGTGTTAGTTTGCATCGTGTTTTCTTTTCCTCTGTATTGTCATTTTATGCTGTGGCTTTTGTTGTTTATTTTTTCTTTTTCTTTTTTTTCTGAGTTTCCTGACATTATGTTGTGGTGGGTTTTACTCTGGATGTTGTGTTTTGTACGTATATATTGCATGGCATCCTAGAAATGTAGTGCTGGACAGAACCTCAAGATGTCATCAAGTCCAGCTGTCTCTGCCGAGGCAGCACCAAGTATATGTAGATTGTCTCTGACAGAGCTTTGTCCTATTTGTTCTTAAAAACTTCCAGGGAAAGAGACTCCCCAGCCTCCCTTGTAAGACTATTCCAGAGCTGACCTGCCTTAGCTCTGGGGACACCCACACAGACTGTAGTGGTGAGCAGCTCTGGAGAGAGGAGACCCTGGTGAGTGGGCAGCTGGGGAAAGAGACTAAAGTTGGGAGGAGAAACATTGACGTGTCCACAGACAGCCCAGGCTGTCTGTGACCGAGCTAGAAATAGGTTCTAGTGCGACCGTACTGCTGTTTTGGGCACTGAAGGTCTCTGCCACCCTGGTGTTTTAGGCACTGGTGCAAACCCTTAGTGTAGACAGAAGTTACACTAGTGCACTCTGATTGGTACTGGTGCACCATGTCCCAGTTTGAAGGTTTGAGGTGGTGGGGGCAGGGGGAAGTGACCTCACAGAGGCCTGGGGCTGGCTGAACAGTGCAGCTGGTAAGGGAGGGGCAGCAGTGAGTGCTGGAGGTATGAGCCAGGAGCACAGCCCCACAGGGCTGGACACTGACTTCTCCTGACCCAGGGGACACCCCCCCAGCGAGGTGGTTTGTCCACGGATGCACAGGCTGTCTTGGCAGGGCAGCTCAGCTGCAGTCCCTGCACACCTCTTCCTGCAGCGTAATACAGTGTGCTCGGGGGACCTTTCCAAGCTGCGGGTGACGGGGCTCTGGAGTTAACAGGGTCTGTTCCTGGCTCTGTCACAGACCTGTTCAGTGACCGTGGGGAAGTCACAGCCCCTCTCTCTGTAACGCTGTCCCCAGTGACTCGACAGCACGAGCACCAGCCTCCGGCAGACTGGTGAGCAGCAGGGAACAAACCCCAAATTGGGTGTGAGGTCTGTATGGAGATTTCACCAACCAAGTATCCAGTGTAAACGCTTCAGGCTCTGTAACAGCATCAACATGGAATCACAGACAGTCCCCTTGGGTGATCCCATATATCTCACCACGCAGGTGAGCTCACCTTTGTGACAGATGGTCCCTTACTCCAGGGGTTCTCAACCTTTTTCTTTCTGAGCCCTCCCCCCACATATGCTATAAAAACTCCATGGCCCACATGGGCCTCAGTATCCAGTTTTCTGCATATAAAAGCCAGGGCTGGCGTTAGGGGGCAGCAAGCAGGGCAACTGCCTGGGGCCTCATGCCACAGGGGCCCCCACAAAGCTACATTGCTCAGGCTTTGGCTTCAGTCTCAGGTGGTGGGGCTCAGGGCCATGGACTTCAGCCCCATGCGCTGGGACTTCAGCTTTCTGCCCTGGGCCTCAGCGAGTCTAATGCCGGCCTTGCTTGGCAGCCCCCTGAAAGCTGCTCCCGGCCCCCGGGGGCCCCAGACCCCTGGTTGAGAACCACTGCCTTACCCTACGAATCACAGCAATGTTCAAGTTACTGCCAGTCCCAAAGGACCAGTCACTTCCTTAGGTCAATTGAATCTGAGATCTCACAAGAAAGACAACACTTGTAGCCAGTCCTGTCATAACCTGTATTAAGACTTATTTAAAACCAGAGTTGTTTAAAAAGTTAAGGCAGGTTAAAGCAGATGCAGACGAGTTACAGTCTTAAATTTCAAAAGGTAACAGAAGCTTCTATAATAAGCAAGTTCTACATAGCCTGGGTTAGTCCTAAAGAATAAGAAGCTGGGGATCTCTTGCTTATGCCTAGAAACTTTGCCCCCCAGAGTCCAAGCAGCATACAGATCATCAGTTCCTTCTGTATGGGGGTTTTTACCCCCTTCCTGCCATGTGCTCTGAGCTGCAAACTCAGCCAGAGGGAAGTGAAGAGCACAACAACAGTCTTGTGTCGTCTTTAACATCCCATAATAGTCTATCTGGTGTTGATGAACCTTTCCTGCCAGGCAGGGTGTAATGCATTCGGTTGCTAGTCAGCACTTCACCTAGGTAAAGTCTCGCTCCTGTCTGGTGATTTACAGAGGCTCACAATGCAGCTAGTCAGATATTAAGCCTGGCAGCAAATCACACGCATTCAGTAAAGTCTAAACATGTTCTTATAATGCTAATACCTCTTTTAACAATACTAACACAGGTGAGTCAGACTGATTCCACTGTGTGTTTGTCCCTGTTCAGTGAAGACATGGGGGCTTTTGCAAGAGCTAACACCTCATCTGCCAGTGTCACAGGCAGGCTGGGTAGGGATGGTGTCTCTAGCCTCTGTTTGCCAGAAGCTGGGAATGGGCGACAGGGGATGGATCATTTGATGGTTACCTGTTCTGTTAGTTCCCTCTGGGGCACCTGGCACTGGCCACTGAGCTAGACGGACCATTGCTCTGATGCAGTGGGCCGCTCTTATGTTCACAGTCTGTATGAGGGGTATCTACTCACTTGGACTCACTGGGGAGCCACAGAAAGGAACAATATGTGCTGAGGCAAGAAGGCCCAGTCTCAGAGCTCCCGTGGTCACGCTTCCCAAAGGCTAAAACTAGGCCCAGCCCATGAAGGGGGCACTGCCAGGAGAGACTGGATAAAGGCTGGAGCATCAAACAGCTTTGTAAACCTGAGAGAGCTGCCTTGGGGACAGTGACAGGGAGAATCCCCAGAGTGACTCCTTTGATTCTGCTCGTCTCTGGCCTTTGGTTCTTAGAATCACAGAACTGGAAGGGACCTTGAGAGGTCGTCTAGTAAGAACCTTTTGTGTACTTGCAAACTGTGATCGTGTCCCCTCTCAGTTTTCTCTTCTCCAGACTAAACAAACACAATTTTTTCAATCTTCCCTCATAGGCCATGTTTTCTAGACCTTTAATCATTTTTGTTGCTCTTCTCTGGACTTTCTCCAATTTGTCCACATCTTTCCTGAAATGTGGCACCTAGAACTGGACACGCTACTGCAGTTGAGGCCTAATCAGTGCGGAGTGGAGCGGAAGAATTACTCCTCGTCTCTTGCTTTTTTCGGAACAGTGTAACACTGTTGACTCATGTTTAGCTTATGATGCACTGTGACCCCCAGATCCCTTTCCGCAGTTCTCCTTCCTAGGCAGTCATTTCCCATTTTGTGTGTGTGCAACTGCTTGTTCCTTCCTAAGTGGAGTACTTGGGATTTGTCCTTATTGAATTTCATCCTATTTACTTCAGACCATTTCTCCAGTTTGTCCAGATAATTTTGAATTTTAATCCTATCCTCCAAAGCACTTGCAACCCCTCCCAGCTTGGTATTGTCCACAAACATAAGTGTAACAGAGAGACTCTGCTGCTGGGAGGGTTTCACCATGTGTCAGAGGGTTACACCCTGGTGGGAGGGGGCTAGGCCTGTACTGGGATACGGTCACTCTGTGCTCCACAGTGTGGCAGAACCTGGAATGTCCATTAGCAGGGGAAAATCCTAGGGGGAATCGGCTTGTGGAATGGACAAAAACCCCACCTGAATTCTCTTACATTGCCCTTCTCGCCCTGGCAGGTTACAGAATAACGTCCACGTTTCGCTCCAGGTCATCCCTTCCTCCCAGGGGGAAGGAAATGGCTGCACTGGAGCTGGCTCAGGTAAGGGATTCTCAGGGAGCTGGTGGTGGGTTCTGCTTGGAGGGAGAGGAGCAGTAAATGCATAGGAGGGTGGGAGCTGCTCGAGGTGGTGGGAGGCAGGAAATATCTAGGGTGGAGAAAGGGAGGGGACAAGATGTGACAAAGCTTCTGAGACTTGTGTAATGTAGGGTGTGATGGGTTGTCACCCCCGGGGTGCACTGTGGGGGGCTTCTGGGAACCACTGTGGCCTCTAACCCTGAAGCTGGGCTGGCCCTTTCACACGTGGTTGCTGGAGATTCAGCCAGCCTCTCCAGGCCCTGTTATCACCCAACACGACAGCAGGTGGCACCATGCACCAGCTAAGCTACCTGAGTGCTTTACCTAAGGCCACTCAAGGACAGAGAAGACAACAGCCAATTTCCCAGCGGTAAGTGATAGCAAAGCGATCAAAGCAGATTACTTAGGCTTAGTTCTGAGTTTTTGGTTATTTGCTAACATACTAGATGGATAGAATTTGAACTAGCAATTTCTCACCCTGACTGATGCTACAAGCAGTCCACCAAGTTTCCATATACAAGCTTGAAATCCCTTTACCCTGGGACCAACACTTCCCTCCAGTTCAGTCTTTGTTCCTCAGGTGGAGAAAGTGAATAAGGAAAAGTTATTTACTTGTTCACGTAATATAAGAACTAGGGGCCACCAAATGAAATTAATGGGCGGCAGGTTTAAAACAAATAAAAGGAAGTTCTTCTTCACATGCAGCGC
Organism: Mauremys mutica; assembly: GCF_020497125.1. NCBI lineage: Eukaryota > Metazoa > Chordata > Testudines > Geoemydidae > Mauremys > Mauremys mutica. The sequence continues at coordinate 4,164,752 of NW_025423256.1, forward strand.
ACAGTCAACTTGTGAGGAGATTCTGAAGGCTAGGACTATAACAGAGTTTAAAAGAGAACTGGATAAATTCATGGAGGTTAAGTCCATAAATGGCTATTAGCCAGGATGGGTAAGGAATGGTGTCCCTAGCCTCTGTTTGTTAGTGGGTGGCGATAGATGGCAGGAGAGAGATCGCTTGATCATTGCCTGTTAGGTTCACTCTCTCTGGGGCACCTGGCATTGGTCACTGTCAGTAGACAGAATACTGGGTTGGATGGACCTTTGGTCTGACCCAGTATGGCCATTCTTATTCATAGATCCATAGATTCTAGGTCTGGCAGGGACCTCGAGAGGTCATCGAGTCCAGTCCCCTGCCCTCGTGGCAGGACCAAAAACTGTATAGACCATCCATGATAGACATTTATCTAACCTACTCTTAAATATCTCTAGAGATGGAGATTCCACAACCTCCCTAGGCAATTTATTCCAGTGTTTAATCACCCTGACAGTTAGGAACTTTTGCCTAATGTCCAACCGAAACCTCCCTTTGCTGCAGTTTAAGCCCATTGCTTCTTGTTCTATCCTTAGAGGCGAAGATGAACATGTTTTCTCCCTCCTCCTCATGACACCCTTTTAGCTACCTGAAAAATTCTGTCATGTCCCCTCTCAGTCTTCTCTTTCCAAACTAAACAAACCCAATTCTTTCAGCCTTCGTTCATAGGTCATGTTCTCTAGACCGTTAATCATTCTTGTTGCTCTTCTCTGGACCCTCTCCAATTTCTCCACATCTTTCTTGAAATGCAGTGCCCAGAACTGGACACAATACTCCAGTCGAGGCCTAACCAGCGCAGAGTAGAGCGGAAGAATGACTTCTCGTGTCTTGCTCACAACACACCTGTTAATGCATCCCAGAATCATGTTTGCTTTTTTTGCAACAGCATCACACTGTTGACTCATACTTAGCTTGTCCACTATAACCCCTAGATCCCTTTCTGCCATACTCCTTCCTAGACAGTCTCTTCCCATTCTGCATGTGTGAAACTGATTGTTCCTTCCTAAGTGGAGCACTTTGTATTTGTCTTTATTAAACTTCATCCTGCTTACCTCAGACCATTTCTCCAATTTGTCCAGATCATTTTGAATTATGACCCTGTCCTCCTAAAGCAGTTGCAATCCCTCCCAGTTTGGTATCATCTGCGGACTTAATAAGCATACTTTCTGTCCCTGCCAGCAGGTAGGGGATCTTGGGGGACAATTACCACACGGGTGGGGTGCAAAATAAACTTTATTAAGAAAATGCAAAAACAGGGAAAATTCAATAGTGAGGGGTATGGGGTTTGTTAAGGTAGACAATTGGGGAGGGGTTTCTTTTGGTGAACAGTATAGGGGGTTTCAATAGTGGGGTACAATACAGTTGGTAAACAATTAACACTGAAGTATAAAAGCAACAGGTAGCTAACAATTTCTATGTAAAAAGGTGTGTCACAGCAGCATATAACCAACTAACAGTTATGGAAAAATATGTTAAATAACAAACAATTGTAGGTAAAAATGTGTCACAGTGGGGTAAATGTAGAATGTGAGGTGTATCAGAGAGAAAAAGGTAACCAATGGGGTTTTATGCTAGATTGGGATGGGGGAAGAGAAGCACGTGGTGGAGCAGAGGGAGATTTAAACTTAGAGAGACACAGAGAACAGAGAGACTGTAAGGAGTCAGAGGGACACAAAGAAGCTGGGGGGGTTGCAGTGGAAAGACAGACTTAACCACAATTATGCAAAACACAGCAAAATCTTATCTATGATCTAACTTAACCAAGACTACACAAATTAGCAAGTAACAAAACACAATGCAACAATTCTCTAAGCCTAACTTACAGAGTATAAAGCTAAACCTAACTTAACCTAATGAGTGCACCTTATACTAGGGGTGGTTCTCCAAGGGTGTGGCTGCAGCAGTGGAGCAACTGCAAGTGAGCTGCCCAGGATAGAATCCAGGGAGGCACAGGTTTATTTCTAGCAGCAAAGGAGCTGCAGAACCAGAAACAGATTACAGATGCAGACCAAGGAGTTAACTTGGGTCTGTCTGTTGGGGAAAGAAAGCCAGCAGCTAGAACAGGGGGGGGGGTCTGCAAGAGAGAGTTCTTACCAATCCCCAGGACAACAGCAGAGGCAGAAGCAGGCACAGCAGCAGCATCAGAGGACGCAGAGAGGACTCAATTTGCTCACAATAATCAGGAGATCTCCAGGCAAAATTCGTTGTTCGTGGGAGGGGAGTTTAAAAACGGGGGTATGCTCAAAAACAAACGAGAGCGGGGAGAGGGCCTCCCAAAGACCCCTAGCTGATCAGACCAGGTGGCAAAGCAAGGACCTTCTCCCCGGTCTGCTTAGAAAATGTCTGGTTATATAGGCAGACTTAGGCAGTTTCCCGTCAGTAACTTCGATTGGTTCCCGGAGGAGAGAAAGCAGGGGAAAGACTTCAGGTGTGCACAGACGTGTCTGGGCTAGTTCTAAGTCACAGGCATGACTTACATGCTCAGCTATGTGGCCATATAAAGTCTTGCATTCTTGGGCAGCGCCCCCTACACCGAGCCCAGGTCTGAACAAAGGAGGCAGAGGCCCACCCCCACCTGACCAGAGCAATGGCTCCGGTTAGTCTGCAAAGGCCATTCCACTGAGCAGGGCCAGGCTATGACTTTTGCTAGCCCCATGGCCGGGAGGGGCGGCCACACAGAGAGGAAAACAAAAAAGGAATGCAGCAGGGAGGCAGCTGTAACAGACACTTTCTATGCCAATATCTAAATGGTTGATGAAGATATTGAACAGAGCCGGTCCCAAAACAGACCCCTGCGGAACCCCATTTGTTATACCTTTCCAGCAGGATTGGGAACCATTAATAACTACTCTCTGAGTACGGATCCAGCCAGTTATGCACCCACCTTATAGTAGCCCCATCTAAGTTGTATTTGCCTAGTTTATTGATAAGAATATCATGCAAGACCGTATCAAATGTTTTACTAAAGTCTAGGTATACCACATCCACCACTTCTCCCTTATCCACAAGGCTTGTTATCCTATCAAAGAAAGCTCTCAGATTGGTTTGACATGTTTTGTTCTTCAGATACAGAGTCCATATCCATAACTTCAGATAACAAACATGATCTATGCACACAAATAGGATAATCATATTCGGCCAATCACAACTTTTCCAATGACACCGCACATGACGCATCTTGCACAAAATGCCTAATAATTATGGCCTAATCATTTTATACTCCTACCACTATGATGAATATGGGGGTGTAGTGTCAGATAGGGCCTAATTTCAAGGCACAGGAGTTGGGAATGGAACTTCCCCTCTTTGTGGAACAGGAAATAACCCCCCAGCCAGGGCTGGGAAAACTTCCCAGACTCCCAATGCTGGAGCCGGAATCTACTGACACTTCATTAGTTACCACCACCCCCAATCTTTGTGGCAACTGCAAACTTATCACTGATGATTTTATGTTCTCTTCCAGGTCATTAATAAGTATGTTAAATAGCACAGAGCCAAGAACCAGTCCTTGTGGGAAGCCCCTAGAAAGAAATCCACTCGACCATAGTTCCCTATTTACAATCCTAGTTTTTAATCTATTTAATATATGCCCTGTGTATTTTGTATCTTTCTAGTTTTCTAGTCAAAATATTGTGCTGGACCAAGTCATATGCCTTACAGAACTCTAGGTATATTACATCAATACTATTAGTTGCAACCAAACTTTTGATCTCATCCAGTAAGGATATCCAGTTAGTTTGACAATCTATTGTTTCTAAACCTTTGTTAATGGGTACTAATTATCTTACCCTTCTTTCATTCATTATTAATGAACTCCAGTATCGGCTGCTCCATTCTCTTGCCCAGTATCGATTTTAGACTAACACTCTTGTAATTAGCTGGGTCATCTCTTTTACACTTTTTAAATATTGGCACAGCATTAGCTTTATTCCAGTCTTATGGAATTTCCTCAGTGTTCCAAGTCCTAATGAAAATCAACACTAACAGTCCTCCACGCTTCTCCACCGGGTCTCTCAAAACTCTTGTTATCTGGACCTGCTGATTTAAACACATCTAACTGTAATACCTGCTGTTTAACATACTCATGAGTTGTTGTTGGAATGGAAAGTGTCGTCGTCAACATCTTATGATATGAGTTACATCATTTGTTTTTCTCCAAATCCAGGAGAGAAATATTTATTGAACACTTTTACCTCTTCTGCATTATTTTTGATAATTCTGCCATTTCTATCTAGTAATTTACCACTACCGTTGTTAGGATTAATTTTGTACTTAATATACTTTTAAAAACTTCCTTCTTAATTTTCATTGATCATTGATTTCTGATAGCTTCCCTTACCAATTTTCTACAATTCTGACCTCCTAACTTATAGTCTTTACTATTGACTTCCCCTTTCTTCCATATATTTTATTTGGAGAGTGTTGGGATTCCTATCAGGGAGCCATCAGCAGGGTCCAGAGACAGCCCCATCTCCTGTATCAAGCTCTGGCTAGTGGGTATGTGATAAATATGAAGACTCTGCCTCCGTGTGTCAGCTGGGAGACACAAAGGTTCTCTCTTTCTACCCAATGATGCCTCCTGGCTGCTCTAAGCAAGATGGGGTGGGACTCTGTTAACATGTGCCTCCATTTACCTGGTGCTGCTGTTCTGTGAATAGTGGGGCAGCAGGTACTGAGTATTGGATTCTTGCTCTTTCAGGGGCCGGTGACCTTCGAGGAGGTGGCTGTGTATTTCACCAGGGAAGAGGGAGCTCTGCTGGACCCCACTCAGAGAGCCCTCTACAGGGATGTCATGCAGCAGAACTATGAGAATGTGACCTCGCTGGGTAAGGAGTCCTGTCCCCTGAGTTATTAGAAGCTGTGGGGTCTCTCAAGAACCTGAGTAGTAGTAATTTTATACCTTTATTTGTCATACAAGTTTCCTTACCCCCACTGTTTTTGCCTCATCTCCCACCTACTAGTATAATTTTTGGACATGTGCTTTTTTTGGTGCTGTTAGTCATTTTAAAACTGCATTGAATGTATCCTTATTGGCTACATTAATAACTACATTAATCACTGTAGCTTTCATGCCTTTTCCTCATTGTAAGAGGAAAATATACAGCCTGTAGAATTCTAAATTGAGTAAATAGGTGTGTGAATCATGCATGGCTTGTGTGACAGTCAGATGATAGCTCAGTGGTTTGAGCATTGACCTGTTAAACCCAGGGTTGTGAGTTCAATCCTTGAGGAGGCCACTTAGGGATTTTGGGCAAAAATTGGTCCTGCTAGTGAAGGCAGGGGGCTGGACTCGATGACCTTTCAAGGAAGGTTAAAAATGTCTCTGTGGGCTTAGCCTGGCAGGAGGAGCCAGGTCTACACTGTAATAACATGCTTGATCTCTTTCCCAGGATGGCAGAATCTAGGATGCCTGTCTGCAGGGAAAGGGCCTGGGAGAATCATCCTGTGAAATTAACTAAAGTCTGTTCTGAAACCCCCACAACTGCCCTTCTCCCCCAGACAGGTTGTAAAATGACGTCCATGTTTCGCTCCAGCTCATCCCATCCTCAGAGGGAAGAGAAATAGGTGCAGAGGAACCTGTTCAGGTAGGGATTATCGGGAGGTTGCTGGTGGGTTCCTGCAGGGGGGAGAGGGACAGCAAATACACCAGAGATGGGAAGATTTGCACAGTCGAGGTTGGAGGTGGGCAGGAAATGCACAGGGTGGGGAAGGGAGGAGGACAGCTTGAGATAAACCTGCTGGGTGTTGTTTAATAAGTGGCCTAGATTCTAGGAACAGACCCATGAGATTAGGTGGTGGAAATACCCTAATTTGTGAAACCGAAAATAGCCCACCTACATGGAGCTAGTCTAACTGACCAGACTCCTAGTGCTGGAGCCTGACCTGACTGACCAGCGGCTGCTGTGAGATATGAAGTGGGCACCCATCAGTGAGGTTTAGGGGAGCTGCCCCGCCCTTCATATCCAGCTCCTGACAATGAGGAGGTTATTGGGCTTCCTACCAGGGAGCTCTCCCTGCACCCTGCTAGGGGCTCCATCTCCTGTATCAGTCGGTGGCTAGTAAGTGTGTGATGGATCTGCTGGGAGAGACAAGGGGCTCTCTCTTAGTCCCCTTAACCTGGTGTTTCCAGGATGCTCTTTGCAGGGTAGGGGTGGGACTCTGTTGACTGCGATCCACCCAGAGCTTCCATTTGATTGGCTCCTTTCCCCCACGAATAGTGGGGCATTGGGTACAGAGTGTTGGACTCTTGCTCTTTTAGGGGCCGGTGACCTTCGAGGAGGTGGCTGTGTATTTTACCAGGGAAGAGGGGGCTCTGCTGGACCCCACTCAGAGAGCCCTCTACAGGGATGTCATGCAGGAGAACTATGAAAATGTGACCTCGCTGGGTAAGGATTCCCGTCCTCTTGGTTCTTGGAATAGGAAATGAAGAGAGAAGGTTCATGCCAGCCCCACAATGCCACCTCTACTCTGTCCTGTTTCAGCATCACCCCAATATGCCAGTGACACACACACACTACCAGAGACCCTCCCCTGCTGCAGAACACTTTGGGAACAGCGCACAGGAGCCGCATCGCAGTGTCAAGTAGCTCCTGTTTGCTCAAGTAAACTTCTTTGAGATGGGGCGACCACATCTGCACGGAGTATTTGAGATGTGGGCGTCCCATGGATTTGTGTAGAGGCAATATGATATTTTATGTCTTATTATCTATCTATTTCTTAATGATTCCCAACATTCTGTTCGCTTTTTTCACTGCTGCTGCACACTGAGTGGATGTTTTCAGAGAACTATCCACAGTGACTCCAAGATCTCTCTCTTGAGTGGAAACAGCTAATTTAGATCCCATCATTTTGTATGTATAGCTGGGATTATGTTTTCCAATGGGCTGCACTATGTGCTATCCTGTCATCTAGTACTGCTGAGATCCTGCATTCAGTGATATCCCTGCCCTTCCTGTTCCCTTTCTCCACTGAACCCCACCAGCCCATGCTTCCTGTTCCCAGCTTCCCCAGGACTCTCTCACTGTCCCTGAACCTCTCTGTCAGCAAGAAGCAGTGCCAGGGAGACTTGCCCTCTCTCTGGAGTCTTTGATTTCTGGGACATGGATTTACTTTCTCTGTGTTTTAGGAACTCTTTGAAATTGAGTGTCTGTGATATTAACCACAGTGCAACCTGGACTGTTGAACAGCTGTGTGACTCAGTTCTCCAAGCTGGGGTGCCTTTTACACTGCTTTACTGTGAGAACAGCCACTCCTGGGCAGGTAACGCACAGTCTCCAGCATGTAACTCGCTCCCAGCTACACAGTATTGAGTGCTGCTAGTCAGTGACTCACAAGTTACAGTGCAGCACAGGAGAACCCCAGAAAATTCTCTGCTCCCAGACTTCTCCCAGAAATGTGCATCTTTCCCTGTCTAGCACACTCCTGAACAACGCAAGCTCATATGAAGTCTGTCATTTCATCAGTGGAAAATGACATGCGCCAGCCTTGTTATCCCAGATGGAGTTTCCAACACACTTTAATACAAACACACTGGTTAGATAAAGAATAAAACAAGATAGTTAACAATCAAAAAAAATATTTTAAGATACAGATAATGAGGCATAAAGCTCAGAATTGTTTACAAAAGAAATGCAAGATAAAACACAAACTAATGTCTAAGTTAACAAGCTGAAACAAGGCAAATGTTTCTCTCGCCATGTGCTGAGACAGGCTGGTTTTCCTTTCAGCCAGGACTCGGCCTAACCCACCCCTGCCGCCCACGTTCAGCTCTTCAGGAGTTGTCATGAGCAGAGGGAAAGGGGGAGAGAGAGTCTGAAGCATTTTCCTCACCTCTTTTTATAATTCAGTCCTTTGTACTCGAAACTTCAGTTCTCAGCTGAGTCATGGTGCCAGGCTGTCTGTCGGAGATATGAGAATTGTGAGGGAAAGTCTACAGAAAGAGCTTTGGAGCTTTGTTCAAGCTAGTAGGCCTGAAGTATTAGCTGAGCTTGCTTCTCTGTGTAAAGGGCATAGAAAGGCAAAGTGGAATGGAAAATTCCCCAGATTGGGGAACAGGTGAAGCCAGGGGGCTGGACTCGATGACCTTTCAAGGTCCCTTCCAGTTCTAGGAGATTGGTATATCTCCAATTATTTATTTTAATTTAAATCCCCCAAATTGGGGAACCAATGGCTTTGTGTGCATAAAGGGCCTAAGTAGGTGAAGTGGAAAGTCCCCAAACACACTGATTTGCAGTAACCGAGCTTGTGAAACATAACCACAGTGGAAGTGTTAGAAAAGTCAAACCACAAACTAGACTAGGAATAACAATAACAGGAAAGGCCGAATATGGAAAACTGCTTGTTCAGCTTGCTTTTGACCTGCATCATATTTTGCAATATATTCCAAATAAGGAAATTAACATGCAACGTATGTGTCATTGTTTGGGGTTTTAAGCTTTAAAAGACTTGTGTGATTTTTAGCTCAGGGGGACAGAATTCCAATAGCTGTTGCCCCCTGCGCACTTTTAACCAAGAAAAGAGCCTCAGGCTGAGCTGATTCAAAATCAATCGTGTGGTCGTTTTCCACAACAGCTTCAAGAGGTCCCTGTGATGGAATGTAAATGTCTTCACACCTTCCCCCTGCAGGAGAATGGCTGTTTGACCAGCTGTTTGCCTGGCTGTCTCTGAGGAACTGCTCTGTGGGTGTTCCCCAGAATTGTAACTTTTTCTGTAATCTCATACTGTAAAATCTCATAACTTTACATAGTGTTACTACACATTTTAACAGGAGGATAATATTCAGTAGATTATGCATTTTCAAATGATACCTCACAAGCCATACTGTGTACAAAATTGATCATAATTTTCTAGAAGAGTGAACATAGGGGTATAGATTGACACAGTGTCTGTGTGTGTGTTCCCAGCAGATATGTGGGTATTTCAGTCCCTCATAAGCACAGTGTTTGGCATCTTCAAGGACCTGGGGAACTAGTCCTGGGAATTCACTGGTTTACCAAGTGTGACACTGTATGGGATTGTGAGACACTTTGGTATTAATAATAAAATAATATAATCTGATAAAATTGCAATGAATCATGCTAGATATGCCATGTAAGGTGTCAGGGGAAATGTTACGATTTTCCAAGTATGATCATTTTGTTTCTATGTTTGTATCACCTTTGTATTGTGAGTTATAGATATGTAGGGTATATCTGTATTTCCAGACTTGTGCAGTGTTTCTGGGTGACACCCCCAGACATATTGGCATCAACACTGCCTAGCCTGTTTGATGGCATATTGAGGGTCATCAGCAGTACAATGAGCCCATGGAAAGGACCAAGAGGATACACCTATTGAGTCAGCAAGACATGCCGGGGTATGCCTGTGTAATGAGAACTCCAAGGCTTTTCCATGCCATGTGCTGTGAATCTTGTGTTTGGGACACAGGAAGTACAGGCCACATGGCAAAAGGAATGTAAAGGGCAGCTGCATCATCCCCATTTTGTCTTCAATTCCCTTTCCTGCCTCTGGAGCAACTTTTCTACAAACTGAACCCTGGAACAAAGGACTGAATGACCCATCCAAGCTATGGATGCGTTCCAGACAGACTTTCAAGCCAGCAACTCACCAATACTGCTAAGAACCTGATATATCCATTTTGGAATGTGTCTGACGGCTTTTCCATTTAACTTCGTTCTGTCTTTCTTTCGTTTAAACCTTTAGTTTAGATGCTAAGGATTGGCTGGCAGTGTGGTATTTTGGGTAAGATACAAACCTATACTGACCTAGTAACGTGGCTGACCTTTGGGGTCAGAAGATCATTTTGTTTATGTGAGCAGAGTTTTGAAATAACCTCTCACTGTACTGGACCTCGCTGCTGATTAGGAGCCAGAGAACTGGGATGCAATCAAGGGGGCTGTGTGATTTCTTTTTTCAGCTTCTTGATAACCCGCGTGGGTGATCCCTTTTTCAGCCTGCCCTGATCTTGGCATTCTCAGTGAGAACTGCCTCTGGCCCACCAGGTCACACTAAGCACTGACGTTAAATTAATAGAATGTTTTTTATGACAAAGTCTTATGAAATCAACTGAACTCCTGTGTTTTCTTTCATCTGAGCAGGGTTTCCTGTTGCCCAGCCTGATGTGATCTCCCAGCTGGAACAAGGGGAAGAGCCATGGGTCCCAGACCTCCGGGGTTCAGAGGAAAGAGAGATCCTGAGAGCTCCCTGCACAGGTGAGGAAACATTAAACCAACTCAGAATCTGTAAGTGCCTGAAGGAAACATCTGGGATGCCCAACAAAGCCCTTGGGAGGTCTCTCGGTTCATTATTGTCCCTAACAGGGGTCGTATCCTCAGGGTAAATATAGCTCATGGCTTCCTATAGACCCTAGCAGACACCAGGCAGTAGCTTCCTCCCTTCCCCCTGCGTATTTGGATGGGATGTGAAGGCTGAATTCATCCCTCTCCTATCTGGCGGAAGAGTTTGGGGGAGTTCAGCTCCTGATTTTTATTTGACCTGTCTTCAGCACTTGTTTTTGTTTGGTCTTCCCCTTTCCATCCCTGTTTGAGGTTTCTGTCTCTATCACAGCAGGTAATGCAATGGTCCGTGAGAAAGAGGAGCAGAATTCTCAGCAGGAAAATGTTGAGCAAGTGGATAAATACAGAGCATTATCGCAAAGATCGAAAAGGAATGTGTCCAGGAGTCATGAGCAGGGAAAATCCTGGGAGATTCAGCACAGACCAGAAAGAGAGCAAGGAAACCAGCCTGGGGAGAAATTGGGTAAATTTATTTCCTGTTGGGGAACTCAGAAGGTCCTCATGGAAACCACAACACAACAGGAAATCCTTAGGCGAAAGAGAAAAAGTACATGCACTGAGTGTGGGAAAATTTTCACTTACAGATCAGACCTTTCTGTTCATCAGAGAATCCACACAGGAGAGAGGCCCTTTGAATGCCGTGAGTGTGGGAAAACCTTCAATCGCAGTTCTAACCTTATTAGGCATCAAACAATCCACAGAGGAGAGAGGCCCTATGAATGCAGTGAATGTGGAAAATGCTTCACTAGCAGCTCAGACCTTTCTCAACATCAGAGAATCCACACAGGGGAGAGGCCCTATGAATGCCGTGAGTGTGGGAAAAGCTTCACTTACAGATCAGGCCTTTGTAGACATCAGAGAATGCACACAGGGGAGAGGCCCTATGAATGCCGTGAGTGTGGGAAAAGCTTCACTTACAGATCAGATCTTTCTAGACATCAGAGGATCCACACGGGGGAAAGACCCTATGAATGCCGTGAGTGTGGGAAAACCTTCAATCGCAGCTCGCACCTTATTAGTCATCAAACAACCCACACAGGGGAGAGGCCCTATGTATGCAGTGAGTGTGGGAAAACCTTCACTCAAAGATCAGCCCTTTCTGCTCATCAGAGAATCCACACAGGGGACAGGCCCTATGAATGCAGTGAGTGCGGGAAAACCTTCAATCACTGCTCAAACCTTATTACCCATCAGAGAATCCACACAGGGGAGAGGCCCTATGAATGCCGTGAGTGTGGGAAAACCTTCAATCGCAGCTCAACCCATGTTAGCCATCAGAGAATCTGCAAGGGAGATAAACATTGTAAAAATCTCTAGGGCTATCAAGACTTTCTTTTCTTTAATACTTTTCCTGATTCCCACATAGTAACTTTTAAAACTCTTTGAACTGTGTGCAGAACCATTATCCCTCAGCTTGTCCAGATGAGTGGCCCATTTTTGCCTTTTGCAGTTCGCCCTCTTTTGAGATGGATCTATTTGTCCTTTCTATTGTCCCACAAGTAATTGGAGTGTGCCCTTCCTATGAGGAACCAGGGAGCGTCACGTTTATACCATTCCTCCTATTGCAAAGTTATTGTTAGAGTCACCAATGATACAGATTGTATCCTTGCCAGTTGTTCTCACGTTGCTCTGGGTTGTGCTGAAGAGCAGTTACATTGGGAATTTTTCAAATTATATGTAAATGAAGAGGAACAGGGGCAGGAAAAAAGTATAATTACAGCTTCTGTGACGCTGGAAGGAGATGAGGTGACTCAGAGATTCCCTCCTTCCCCTTCACTGCAGAACTCTTACCTTTTTCCTGAGCCAGGCAGAGTTTATCTTCATCACATTCTATCCATCCACTTCATAAGTGTCATGTGATGAAGCATTCTCCATTGTCTGTGCTTGCAGATGATGTTTTGACTTCTTTAATCCTATATCAGAGTCGCTATGACTGGAGATGAAAGTGTCAAAGACCTGGGAGGGGAATTCAAATGGATCCCAAATACAGTGTGATCATTTAGAGTTTAAATTCCAGGTTCCATCTATTGTAAAGCCACTTCTGGCAAGAGGGCTGTTTTTCCCTCATTATGGGAATGCTAGGATACTAAAAATGTTGTAAATAACATAACTGACTATTGAGACAGGTATCAGGGAAGCAGGTTTGAATGGATCAGAGGACAGTGTGGTGGGAGAATCTCTTGTCCCGATTCTGAATAATCAGATGTAACCTGCTCTGGAATTTCACTTGACACTTTCTTTGTCATGTATTCTCTCTCTGTGATGTGGGTTTCTATCTTTCCTGAAGGCTGTTTGGTCACCCAATTGGATATTAGTTCAGTTTGGTAGGATGTAGCTCAGATTTATTGAAGAATTTAAGACAATGACCCTTTGCTAAAGTCCTCATTTATGATTTCAGCTTTGCTTTTTCCCCATCCCTCCATGATGACATGGAGAAAGCTGAAGTGCAGTTCTATCAACAGGAGAGAACTCTCTAATTTACTGGCCAGGCTAACAAAGAAACAGCAGTGATTTAAAATCTCCACTCAGAAATGGTGAACAACAGCAGAACCCCAACTAACTGAAGGAAGTGCATCTGATCACAGTGTATTTTAGTTGTTTAAGGCAATATTGTCTCCGATGATCTGGGAAGAGAATTCGATGGTAAGTGGTTTTGAACTAGGCAAAATACCCATGTGTTTGGTTCTGAAAGCATTTGTAACCCAGGCCCTACTGAAGATCTCTCCTAGCTAATCCTATAGTATGGGAGATGCAGCCCTTCATGACACAGATGTTGAGGAAATGGAAGTGGAGGTTTTGTTGAATTTATCGTTTGTAGGTGCTAAAGATGTGTATAAAATGAAACCAGTGTTGAAAATTTAATAGCTTCAGAAAAATAGCAATTTTTTAATAGAATCTCCAGCTCTGGTAACTAACGAAGATTCTGATCCAGGCCTGTATCCAGTCCCTTCCCTGGAACCTGTGCCACCGAATTAAAGAAAAGCTGGGCATGTTTCAGGAAGCCATTCCTCATTCACACTGCTGAGATTTTAAGTGGTTTTGTAAAGGATTCTACTTCAGAGAACTGTAAATTTACCCTATCCAAGACCAAGGATTTAGAAAGAGCTGAAGTTGAAAGAGTCCACACCCAGTTCTTGGTTTCCACCCCAGTAAAGGAAGCTATGGTGACCCAAGGAAAATTGTTTGTACAATTCCACTTCCTAGTTCAGTTTCACTGATTACACTTCCAAAGTATGCCAGGGTTAGACTGAGAACAGTCATCCTTCACTATTTTGATGCAAAGAGAGAGTGCTTCATAGGACAGTCCTTCCCTGTGGATCCCAAACTGGCTGCCTGGTTGGGTAACAAGGACTTTCAGGCTGTAGAAATGGTGGTAACCAATGAGGCAATGAATTTGTCAGCCTCCAGTTTCAGACTTCCGGATACACACATGTTGAGTCCTGATTCTATGGTTTTGTGTCTGACGCTGTGGCTACACAATTAAGCTGATGTTGGCACAGCTGCACCAATGTAGCTGCGCTGCTGTAGCACTGCTATAACAGATGCTCCAAGCCAGTGGGAGAGATTTTTCCCATCAGACTTGATTAGTCCAGCCCCCGCAAGTGGCAGTGGCTATGTTGGCAGGAGAAGCTCTCCTGCTCATGTAGTACTACACAGGGGGTTAGGGCTGTGTAACTACGTTGCTCAGCTGTGTGGATTTTTCACACCCCTAAGCAATATAGTTATCCCGATAAATGTCTTTAGTGTAGACCAGAGAGGTTTCTCTTGTTTTATGCATTTACATTACTTCTCTACCTCCTCCTACTTTGAAAGATTAAAAAGTGTGAAAAGAGAGGTATTTTTCTCCACGATGCAAACATTCCGACATAGAAGACCCCTTCTACCAACACATATGTCAGAAGATCTTGAGATATATGAACTCACAGAAGTGGTTGGGACCTACGTTGGGACAAACCACAATAAGAACCAGGGTTCAGTTGTTGGCAATGGGGATTAAAAGCAAACTAACATATATGACAAGAATTTGTGATCTTTGAATATGTTATTGTTACCAATTAAAATGAAATGATAAGTGAAGTTATTGGTTAAAGAGTAAGAGACTGTGTGATAATCTGAATTATTTTGGAAAACTGAACGTTGTCTTGTTTTTGTGTTTTGTTAGTCGTACAGGAAATGATGGCTAATCTTGAAAAGTTAATTTGATTTAATTTACCCTGGTTCCTCAACTGTTGCTACAGCTCTAGTACCCATCAATCCAAAGACTGAGAGAAATGGAGAGTTCCAACCATTGTCCTTTTAGTATCTTATTGTTCCTCTCTCTGTTTTTTGGGCTGGCCTTTCTATTCTATCACTTTCTGCCTTTGTTTAGTGGTAACAGTTGGTTTCCATCACTCATGTTTGTTTAAATCTCTATCCGTTGTTAAATACATTTTTTGCTTGTTCGATAACTGTACTCAGGTGCTGTGTGAGATACAGTAGCAATGGTCCACAGTAAAACTAGTAAGCTGAGATACTTGGGGAAGAGAGGATCTGGGATTTCACCGAGTATCTGATGATCCGGGCTGGACCCCAGAGGGGGAGACATTGAAGGAACGCAGAGGTTAGGGTGGCTGCTGTAGCTCAGAGGAGGGTGCTTGAGTTCCAGCAGGCTGGTGAATTTGGTCACTAACATCCAAATGGAAAACTCCCTCTTCCTAGTGGTAGGTCAGGGGGAGGGATAGCTCAGTGGTTTGAGCATTGGCCTGTTAAACCCAGGATTGTGAGTTCAATCCTTGAGGGGGCTACATAGGGATCTGGGGCAACAATTGGTCCTGCTAGTGAAGGCAGGGGGCTGGACTCAGTGACCTTTCAAGGTCCCTTCCCATTCTAGGAGATTGGTATATCTCTAATTATTATTATTATTATAGGTGGCAACAAGAGACTCACAGCCCTCAGCTCCCTGAGAAGGGTCACAATGTGTTTCTATGTTGATCCACCTGTCAAATTCACACAGGGAAAGTTCCCTATTGCATAAAACTCTGCCCTATGAAATCATGGAACATGTGTTCTTCGCTTTGTGGGTACATCTAGACTACCCGCTGTATCGGCAGGTAGCGATTGATTTCTCGTGGATCGTTATATCGCATCTCATCTAGACATGATATATCGATCCCTGAAAGTGCTCCTGTCGACTCCAGAACTCCACCAGTGCGAACGGCGGTAGCGGAGTTGACAGGGGGAGCCGCAGATGTCGATCCTGCGCTGTGAGGACGAGAGGTAAATCGATCTAAGATACTTCGACTTCAGCTACGCTATTCAAGAGAGACAGAGCTTGTAGAGGACAAACCTCTGTTGGTGAAAGAGACAAGCTGTGGAGATAACCCAGCACCCTTCTTCAGTTCTGTGTAGCCTGAAAGATCGTCTCTTTCATAACAGCAGTTAGAACATAAGAACAGCCAGGAGCGGCGCCAAGGTTTCGGGCGCCCTAGGCAAAATTCGGGGGGGGAGGGGCCCGCAGCTGGAGTGGCAGCGACTCCCAGGGCTTCTCCCCTGGTAGCTGGTGCTCATTATCAATCAAATAAATCAAAACACTTCCCCCTGTAAGTGGATTTAGCCCTGTAAGAGTCAGCAGCTCTTACACCCCCTTCTGAGCTCTCGGGTCAGGTGTCCTAGCACTGAAAGCCTCCTGTTTAGATCCTAAAATAGCGTTTTTGCACCCGGGGGGCTGAAATTTTGGACTGGACAGTGTAGCTCCACTGTTATTTTATTGCATTGCTTCAAAACAGCAACTCAAGAAAGTCTCCTAAGTGCCAGGCTCTCTGCCATGGAAACAGCTGCCCCTGCTCTGCAGGAGTCTGTGCGTTCCACACAGCAACGTACAAACCTGCTCCGCACTGAAGGGGGGTCAGACAGTGACGGTAACGCAAATCTTCTGACTATTAACCCAGGTCACTTCCTTTCTTTAACCCAGGACATGCCAGTCACCTGTTAGCCATGGCGTTATCTTCACCTTAAAATACCTCTCAGGACATTGAAAAGAGGAAGTGAAACCCCCTCCCCCGAATGGCTCCCTGTTGAGGCGTTGTACCGGACCTGCCCCTGGAGACTGTCTGGTTTTATACTCTTAGAGCTTTTTCTCTTCAAACCCCTTATCCCAATCTCTGGGCCAACCGCCGCATTTCAGAGTTTAGAATTTACTCTCATCACCCTCCTATGGCACTTTCCATGTGAATTGGGCAAAGCGAGTGGGGGAAGCTCCGTGGCTAATGAAAACCAACGCTCTGGATGAGGCCTAAACTCACACCCACAGCTGTATTTCCTCCTGCATGAGCCACTATAGGTGCTTCTTAGACAAACTTGGGCTATAGGTGGTTATGTGTGTCTGTGCTTCACCACTTTGGCTGCTCTGTGAAAAGCTGATGGTTCAAACAGAAGCTGGTGGGTTTTTGTTTTGTTTTAAGCAATTAGAGTCTAGTACATTTTAACTGGCAGAAAATGTCCTATTCTGGTCTAGCCCCATTTGACTCCTTCTGTCCATCTTCTTCTTTCCCCCTCAGTGTCTTTCCTTCCCCATTGGGGACATGCAGAGATGAACCCCAGTCAGTCTGTGTCACAGAGAGTCTGTATCTCCTAAGGAATGTGAGTGAAGGATTCCAGCTGAATTAACGCCGCTCACCTGGGTTAGAAACATTTGTTTCTTTCGAGCAGATAGTGGGAAATGGGACATTAATTCAGACCCAGGAGGCAAGGCAGAGGCTTCATGATCTTGATCTCCATGAAGGGAGAGAGGATCCCCAGGAAGGAACAGAGCTTCCTTTAGACTCAAGCTGGGGTCTCCTGGAAGTTGGAAAAGACCCTTGGTCACTGAGGATCTCATGGGATTGTGCTGCTCCAGAGGCTCGAGAGTCCTGGGTGCGGGGAGGGTGTCACTGCACAGTCTGAAATGGAAGGGAGGACCCTGGAAGGGAAGGGGAGGAACAGAAAACGGAGAGGAATGAAACAGAATAAAGGCCTCTTCTCTCTCCCATCCCCAAACCAGCAAGAACTGTTATCAGTGGGGAAACTCCCCACCATGAATGGCAGAGACCACAGAGACATTCGCCTCATGCTGAGAAGTAAGGTGACCAGACACTAAGTGTGAAAAATCAGAGACTTTCACCAGAGGCATTGGTGGTATAGTGGTGAGCATAGCTACCTTCCAAGCAGTTGACCTGTGTTTGATTCCCAGCCGATGTGATGATTCCTCCACTGGGAATTGGTTTAATTTCAGTCACGTTGTTTCAGTTTATCAATGGAATGAGAGAATCAGTGTCCCGAATCCCAACAGGTCATTAAACACCCAGTGGAGGAAGAAAGGGGTGGGACTATATAATGAGCAGTTGGAGTCATCCTGGTATTACAATGCTTGGTTCATTTTTTTTTTAAAATTTCCTTTACTTCCCTCTCCCTTTTAGACTCAGAGCCTTTAAGGTCAGAAGGGACCAGTGTGATCATCTAGTCCGACCTGCTGCACCTTGCAGGCCAAAAGACCCCACCCACCCACTCCTGGAATAGACCCGGGAGGGGAGGCAGCTCCGTACACTGTCCCTACCCCAGGCAGCATATGGAGGCCCTCTGCTCCCCTCCCCAATGCGTGTGCAGAGATGTGCCAGCAGCACTAAGGTGGCTCCATGCCCACTCTACCTCCGTCCCTCCGTGCCGCTCCCAGAAGTGGCCGGCATGTCCCAGCATCCCCTGGGGTGGGGGGAGTGTCTCCACGTGCTGCCCCTGCCCCGAGCACCAACTCTGCAGCTCCCATTGGCCAGGAACTGTAGCCAATGGGAGCTCTGGGGGCAGCACCTGCAGACAGCAGCACACGGAGATCCCCTGGCCCCACTCATCTAGGAGCTGCTGCCAGAGGGCTGTGTGTACTGGTCACTTTGGGAGCTGCATCACCCCTCCTGCACCCCACCCCCACCCCCAGCGCAGAGCCCACACCCAAATTTCCTCCCAGTGCTTTGCTTGTCTTCCTTTCACCAGAACCATCCTTCTTCTCCTGGGCTGCAAGTAGCCACCCCTGGGAAGCCAAGAGGCAGGCACAGGATTCTGCAAGGTAAGTGTCCCACAGTGCCGTGATGGACGGTGCAATGAAGGTAAGTCTTCCTGAGGCACAATGAACTGCAATGCAGCGAACCACTGGCCAGGCGGTCCAGGCGAAGGGCATTCACTGGAGGTACAAGCTTGTGAGTGACTCCTGAGCACAGGGCCCCTTCCCCTTTTAAGGACCTGCTCCTCATGGCCTGCGACTGGAGATGACTTGGCTGCATCTGGTGAGTCACACTCCACCTTGGGCAGTGTCCATGCTCTGGGTGTGTGAGTGCTGCCTAATGAGAGTCCCAGACACGTTGTCTATCTAGGAGCTCTTCTGATCTTCCAGCTGTTCAACCAGCCCCTTCATCCCACAAGCATTCCATGAGGGAGGGGGAGGGGGAAAGCCACTTCACAGGCATTCAGAGAGGGAGAGGAGACATATCCTGTCTGCCAACAGTGGCCAATGCCAGGTGCCCCAGAGGGACTGAACCTAACAGGTAATGATCAAGTGATCTCTCTCCTGCCATCCATCTCCACCCTCTGACAAACAGAGGCTAGGGATACCATTCCTTACCCAGGCTGCCTAATAGCCATTAATGGACTTCACCTCCATGAATTTATCTGCAAAAATAATGAGGAGTACTTGTGGCACCTTAGAGACTAACAAACTTATTTGAGCATAAGCTTTCGTGGGCTAAAATCCACTTAATCAGATGCATACAGTGGAAAATACAGCAGGAAGATATATATATATACACAGAGAACATGAAAAAATGGGTGTTGCCATCCACATTATAATGAGAGTGAGCAGTTAAGGTGAGCTATTATCAGCAGAAGAAAAAAACCTGTAGTGACAATCGGGATGGCCCATTTCCCACAGTTGACAAGAAGGTGTGAGTAACAGTAGGGGGACAAATAAAGATGGGGAAATAGTTTGACTTTGTGTAATGACCCACCCACTCCCAGTCTTTATTCAAGCCTAATTTAATGGTGTCCAGTTTGCAAATTAATTCCAATTCAGCATCTCTCGTGGGAGTCTGTTGTTGAAGGTTTTTTGTTGTAATATTGCGACTTTTAGGTCTGTAATCGAGTGACCAGGGAGATTGAAGTGTTCTCTGGCTGTGTTTGAATGTTATAATTCTTGATGTCTGATTTGTGTCCATTTATTCTTTTATGTAGAGACTCTCTGGTCTGGCCAATGTACATGGCAGAGAGGCATTGCTGGCACATATCACATTGGTAGATATGCAGGTGAATGAGCCCCTGATGGCATGGCTGATGTGATTAGGTCCTATGATGGTGTCCCCTGAACAGATATGTGGACAGAGTTGGCAACGGGCTTTGTTGCAAGGATAGGTTCCTGGGTTAGTGTTTTTGTTGTGTGGTTGCTGGTAAGTATTTGCTTCAGGTTGGGGGGTGTCAGTAAGCAAGGACTGGCCTGTCTCCCAAGATCTGTGAGAGTGAGGGATTGTCCTTCAGGACGGGTTGTAGATCCTTGATGATGCACTGGAGAGGTTTTAGTTGGGGTCTGAAGGTGACGGCTAGTGGGGTTCTGTTACCCCACTGGGCCTGTCCTATAGTAGGTGACTTCTGGGTACTCTTCTGGCTCTGTCAATCTGCTTGTTCACTTCAGCAGGTGGGTACTGTAGTTGTAAGAACGCTTGATAGAGATCTTGTAGGTGTTTGTCTCTGTCTGAGGGGTTGGAGCAAATGCGGTTGTATCTTAGAGCTTGGCTGTAGACAATGGATTGTGTGATGTGGTCTGGGTGAAAGCTGGAGACATGTAGGTAAGTATAGCGTTCAGTATGTTTCCGGTATAGGGTGGTGTTTATGTGACCATCGCTTATTAGCACAGTAGTGTCCAGGAAGTGGATCTCTTGTGTGGACTGGTCCAGGCAGAGGTTGTAGGTGGGATGGAAATTGTTGAAATCATGGTGGAATTCCTCAAGGGTTTTCTTTTCCGTGGGACCAGATGATGAAGATGTCATCAGTGTAGCACAAGTAGAGTAGGGGCATTAGGGGACGAGAGCTGAGGAAGCGTTGTTCTAAGTCAGCCATAAAAATGTTGGCATACCGTGGGGCCATGTGAGTACCCATAGCAGTGCCGCTGACTTGAAGGTACACATTGTCCCCAAATGTGAAATAGTTATGGGTGAGGACAAAGTCACAAAGTTCAGCTGTGACATTATCGGGGATACTGTTCCTGACGGCTTGTAGTCCATCTTTGTGTGGAATGATGATGGAGTGTCTACATAGCCAGACAATCCTGCTGTCAGGGTGCCAATGCCTGAGATGATGGGGCATCCAGGATTTCCAGGTTTATGGATCTTGGGTAGCAGATAGAATAACCCTGGTTGGGGTTCTAGGCTGTCTTATTGCCAAGGGACAGAGAAACTCGGCCAGCAGCAGGGGGTGCATAACACCGCCCTAGTGTGGGGGTGACAGCACCTCCAAGATCCTGACACCCCTATTGGTTCCACTGCTGGTTGTTTTTCTTTTCCGGTGGGACTTTGGGCAAGTTGCTCCCCCCTCTAGGGCCCCGTCCCCAGCTGTCCAATGGGGATTTCGTACCTTCCCGCTATTGGAAAGTGCTGGGAGAATCCCCCAGCCAGAGCTGCTCTGACAGAGCTAAGCAGCATCTGACCATTCAAGGTCGGAGCGCACTGCCCAGGAGGAGGAGTGTTTGGCTCTGGGGTTTCACTTCAGCCCAGTCTAGAGAGAGGGGCCCAGCCATGGGGTTTGGCTCAAGAAGACCAAGTCTCCAATTTGTTACGGGCGTTTTGAATTCCAGTCCTGAGCTCCAAAGTGCTTGGTGTCAGTTGCACGTTTTGGAAGCAGGCTCTCCACTCCATCTTCCAAATCATTCATGAAACTATTGAATAGTACCGGACCCCGGACTGATCCCTGCCGGACCCACTAGGTGCCCCCTCTCCGTTGGGCAGCCAACCATGGAGAAGGGCCCTTGGAGTCTGGGCTTTCAACCAGCTCTGCACCCACGTGACACTGATTGCATCTAGACCTCATTTCCCTCGTTTGCTTGTGAAAATGTCCTGTGGGACTGTGTCAAAAGCCTTAGTATTCCCAAGATAGATCCCATCTACTGTTTACCCACCTCCACTAGGCCCGGAACCCTGCCAAAGAAGGAAAGAGGCTGGGTTTGGGATGATTTGTTCTTGACAAATCCATGCTCACTTGTCCTAAGAACCAAATTCTCCTGTAGGTGCTGCTGACAAACTGTTTAAGAATGTATTGCAGTATCTCTCCAGCTATGGAAGTGAGGCTGGCTAGTCTGTAAGTCCCAGGGGTCTCTTTGTTCCCCTTTCAAAGATAGGTCCTGTCTTGTTCATGGATGGGAAGATGTTCTTTTTCAGGGATCTCAGATGAGAACTGGGGCACAACACCTGGTTTGTTAAGGCCACAAAAATGGAGGCAGGAACCTCTTCTCTCCTGCTGGCAAAGAACCCCAGGTACCTAAAAGACAGGGACTCACACCCCTGAATGGGCTTTAGAAAAGGCAATGGTTAAAAAGTTTGGCCCCGACCATTTCTTGTTTCCGCAGACTAGACATTTTAGCAAACCTTAGAATTCCTTGGTGTTAAACACCGTGAAACTCCCCTTTCTCCTTCACAGAGGGCTTTATCGCCCCTTATCTCACTCAGGCTCACAACTGCCCAGAGTTTGAGAACTGTCCCTGTTCCCATTGGGCAGATGGGGAGGAGCCTGAGGTATAGAGAAGGGAAGTGACCTGTCACCAGATGGATCAGACTGAACAGGTTTCACATCTCGAGGAGGCTCTTACCTTCTAAACAGGGATGGCTGTTTTCTAGTAAAATCATTACAAGGGAAGGAGAAAACTCGAAAGAGGTTCCTCCTGGCGCTCACGTCCGTGAACCCGAATACTCTCTCATTCCTCAGAGAGAGACCTGGAGAAGGAGACTTGCTGAAGCAAAGCCACAGGGGTCTCTGAGGTTTCCCTGGCCCCTCGCCCCTGTCCTGCCTGGCTGATGTCAGCATCTCTCTGTGAGGTCACCACCTCCCCACCACCTTGGACCAATAGGCTGAGGTCCTGCAAAAGGCCTTTGTGATGTCACTGCTGCACCCCTCCCTTGCTGTGCCAATGTCCTGCCCCTGGCCAGGCACTTTGCAGGTTTGAGCTACTCCCTGTGGATCACCCCACTCAAGAAGCGTTTGTTGTAGGCAGCAAGCCGGCTACACAGGGAAACATCAGACGCTGCTCCCAATGCTACACTCAGTTTTTCAGAAATGAGTCGACTTTATGGCCAGAAGAGACCATTAGAGCATCTAATCTCACCCCCTGCATATCACAGGCCTCCTGTATGACACAAGAGCTATTTTGGGGGCAAACACATTCCAGAAAGGCATCTAGTCTTCATGAAATGACATCAAGAGATGGAGAAGCCATCACTTTCCTTAGTAGCTTGTTCCTGGGGTGAATCATCCTGACTGTTGAATATTTGTGCCTTAGTTGTAATATGAATTTGTCTCTTTTCACCTTCCAGCCATTGGGTCTTGTTATTCCTTTCTCTGCTATTTTAAAGAGTCCTTTAATACCCAATCCTTTCTCTCCATTAAGGCACTTCAAGACTTCAATGAAGTCACCTTTCAATCTTCTTTTGATCAGCTAAACAGGTTGAGCTCTTTCAATAGCTCCCTAGAAGGCATTTTCCTCCAGCCCTCAGAACATTTGGTGGCTCTTTGCTGCCCCAGCTTCAATTTCACAACATCTTTTTCAAACGAGGACACCAAAACTGGAGGCAGTATTCCAGTATCAGTCTCACTGATGCCGTGTCACCTCCTGTGACGTTATTGACATAATCTGTAACAGTATAGATCACCGTTGTGACCGCTGTTTTATTTGTAGCCAATATTGTAGAAAAGTTGTTGCGTAAGGGGTCTATGGAGAGGTTCTGATTGGCTGATTATAATTATGCTATTTCTAGATGTGTATCATTTTTATAGTTGACGTTATGAATTCCTGCTCATTTCCCCACTGGCTGGAGCATTGCTAGAGTGTGTCTGTGGTTAATGATGTTGCTGTAGATTGTTCATTTCCTGCCTTGGCAATTCAGATAGTGCCTTTTCCCAACATATCTCCAGCACATCATTAGTTCCAATAACAGGGGCAGCTTTTCTCTGGGTCACTGAGATTTTTTGGGGAGATGGTGGCTCCTTTCTTTCCTCACCCTGGAGTAAACTCAGCTTTTTATTCCATGGTTCATGTTTTATGGAATAACAACATCAGCATGAAGAAAGAGGAGAGGGAATCTCTCACTGCCAGGGCTGAAGGTGGCCACGTCTCCTCTGTTTGACTGTTACCATTGCAGGAGAGAAGCTGTCAGTGGAATCGAATGCCCTGGCTCAGACAAGAGACACAGGGAGGTTTTGCTGTTAATGGATCCATGCAAAGGACATTGTGTCTCTGTGTGAAAATAGGGAGGGAAATGAAACACCCACCTGGTGGTACCCAAGGCAGAAGGGACCCATATCGGATTAGAACAGGACACGTTCTCAAGCAGCATATTTCTTACTCTGCCCATCTGTCAGGTTTGATGATTATCAATGGAAATATTTTGCCATTGGGTCCTGTGTTTACACAGAAATTGACATTTACCAACAAACACGTAATTCTCCCCGTCCTGCCTAGCCTGCCGGGGGGGGGAGTGTAGAAGGACAGAGTCACTCTGCCCTGTGCCCGTGCCAGGCCTGGGTTCTCCATGCTGCCCACTTCCCACAATGCTGGGATCCTTCCCTGACCTCCCCCAGACCTCTTCCCCCCACCCCCACTGCTGGGCTCCCCTCCCCACACTGTCCAACTCCCCTGCTTCCAGGATCCCTCCCCACTGCCCTCCTCCCCGCTGAGCAAAAACTTGACATTGTTCCAGGGCTGCCCACAGAATTCACGGGGCCTGGGGCAAAGCAATTTCGGGGGCCCCTTCCAGACAAAAAAGTTGCAATGCTGTAGAATACTGGATTCCCGTGGGCAGCGGCGTAGCCAGGGTCTCACATGAGGGGAAGCGAACACATAAAAAAAGGCACCACCCAACATATCAAATTACTAATTACATCCGCTCCCTCCCACTTCCTGCCCCCTTCAGAACCTCCAACACCCCCCCACTCCTTGTCCCCTGACTGCCCCCTCCTGGGACCCCGGTCCCTGACTGCCCCCTAGAACCCTACCTGTCCCCTGACTGCCCCGACCCTTATCCACACCCCTGCCCCCAGACAGACTGGCAAGACTCCCACACCTATCCAGCCACTCCCCGCCCCCTGACAGGACCCCCAATATACACCAAGACACACCCCGTAATCCAAAGTGTGGGGGGGGCGGGGCGAGGGACCACGCACCGCTCCTGCCATTGAGGGTACATGGGCAGCTGCTTCTGCCCTAGCACCTGGCTCTAGTGTGTAGCCAGAAGCCCTGGCGAGCAGGCGGAGGGATCCTGCTAGCAAAGGGAGCGTTTGATTTTAGAGTCTGATCCAAACAGACCCAGCAGAGAACACAACAATAGCCCTGCCTCTGCCATCCCAGCACAGGGCCCATGAACAAGAGAGGCAGAGACGTGCTCAATACAGTGCATGGGGTGGGGAGGGAGCACAGACCAGGGATGGGGCATGGAGAAAAACCACAGAGGGGGAGAGAAGGAGAAAGTGAGGAAGGAGGAGAAGCCAGGACTGTGTCTCTGGAGGGAAGGCCTGGGGGAGGCGCGTTCGGATGCAGCATGTTAATGAGACCCTTGCAAACACAAGGGCAAGAAGCAGGGAAGGGACTGCAGAGGACAAGCCGGGCTACTCACTCAGTCTCCCCTGTGGGGCCCTGTGGCATTGGGTAGCAGGGCCCAGGAAATGAAAATCTCTTAAACACACAGAATTGTTAACTGCTCCCAAATCCTTTTGTGCCACGGCTGCAAGCTTAGAAGAGCTTAAGCTGTGAGCTGCATGGACGGCCTCAAGAAACCTCTCTTGTGCGGAGCCTCGAGCAGGTTTGCATTGTGTGACCCCGATGAAAAGCCCAGCAGAGAAAGCTTGCAACTGTCCCAGCTCTTTCAGCCGCGTTTGGGGCCTTTAAATCACTCAGGCTGCATCTTCCAACTAAAATGCATTAACAATCCAGCTCAGGCAAGCGGCTGGGGGCCGTGCAGGCTGCCTGGGCCAGCTGATAGCACTTCCCTCTAACAGCTGCTTTTCTATGCTTGTGTTTTGCTGTTGGACAGAGGCCCAGACGTCCTCCCATCTAACCCCCCCCCCACTCCCTGCTGCCCCAGCCCCCATAAAGTCCCCCCCCAAACCATCCAACTCTCCCCCTGCTCCCTGACTGCCCCAGCCCCCAGAAAGTCCCCCCCAAACCATCCAACCCTCCCCCTGCTCCCTGACTGCCCCAGCCCCCAGAAAGTCCCCCCCCCGAACCATCCAACCCTCCCCCTGCTCCCTGACTGCCCCCCGGGACTCCTCTTACCACCCGGCAGCTCGAGCCGCTGGCTGCCTCTGGAGCCAAAGTTAAACATGTGCCAGCACACAGCCCCTCCCCCGCAGCGTGCTGAGGCAGTGTGTGTGTGTGTGTGTGCGCGCAAGGGGGGGGGTCTGGCTGCTGGAGGCCCAGTGGGAGCAGCTCAATCAGGCCCCGGCGGCCAATCAGCAGTGTCGCACTCTGGGGGGGGGGGGAATCCCAGATCTTTCCACCTTATTCCAAATTCCTACTAAGGCGCCACTTTGGGGGAATGTGCTCAGTGGGGGAGCGGCAGCCCCCCCTGCTCCCCCCAGCGACGCTCCTGCTTGTGGGGGCCCCTGCAAGACCCAGGGCCTGGGGCAAATTGCCCCCCTTGCCCCCGCCTCTGGGCGGCCCTGCTAGCAGCTCTTCTGGGAGCGCAGGGGAGGAATGACTCCCCCTTCTCTAGCTTCTCCCCGTGGGGCTCTGGGGAGCAGGGAGGGTTGTGTGATAAATTCCATCCAACTCCCCCTTTGATCCAAGTCGAGGGGCGTCTCAGCCTCCACGATCCCCTTGGCAGGGCCAAACAAGGGATGTTTTCCACTGCCCAGGAGACCCAGCCAGGGACTCAAGGCAGCCCCAGACTTTCCCTTTCTCCCTTCTGGGAAATCAAGTTCAAGTTCTACAAGCAGCTAAAGAAGCCTCAACCCTGCATCTGAATTAATGTCACATTTCTCACTGCCTGACAGAAACAAATGTCATTTCAATCCCAGGTGAATCCACTTCAGTCATTCCTCAGCCCCATTCCTTCACCCTCCTGCCTTAGCTTAGGGCATTGCACCACCCTGTGGGCGTTTCATTTCCCTTCTCAGTTTCACACAGAGACACAATTTCCTTTGCATGGATCCATGAACAGCAAAACCTCCCTGTGTCACTAGTCTGAGCCAGGGCATTCGATTCCATTGAAACCTTCTCTCCTGCAATGGCAAGAGTCAAACAGAGGGGACGTGGCCACCTTCAGCCCTGGCAGTGAGATATTCCCTCTCCTCTTTCTTCATGCTGCTGTTGTTATTCCATAAAACATGAACCATGGAATAAAAAGCTGAGTTTACTCCAGGGGAGGAAAGAAAGGAGCCACCAACTCCCCAAAAAATCTCAGTGCCCCAGAGAAAAGCTGCCCCTGTTATTGGAACTAATGATGTGCTGGAGATATGTTGGGAAAAGGGACTGTCTGAATTGCCAAGGCAGGAAACAAACAATCTATAGCAACATCATTAACCACAGACACACTCTAGCCATGCTCCAGCCAGTGGGGAAATGAGCAGGAATTCATAAAGTCAACTATAAAAATGATACACATCTAGAAATAGCATAATTATAATGAGCCAATCAGAACCTCTCCTTAGACCCCTTACACTACAACCTTTCTACAATATTGGCTGCAAATATAGAACAGCGGTCGCAACGGTGATCTATACGGTTATAGATTATGTCAATAATGTCACAGGAGGTGACACGGCATCAGTGAGACTGATACTGGAATACTGCCTCCAGTTTTGGTGTCGTCCTTTGAAAAAGATGTTGTGAAATTAGAGTTTGGGGCAGCAAAGAGCCACCAAATGTTCTGAGGGCTGGAGAAAAATGCCTTCTAGGGAGCTATTGAAAGAGCTCAACCTGTTTAGCTGATCAAAAGAAGATTGAAAGGTGACTTCATTGAAGTGTTGAAGTGCCTTAATGGAGAGAAAAGATTGGGTATTAAAGGTCTCTTTAATCTAGCAGAGAAAGGAATAACAAGACCCAATGGCTGGAAGATGAAAAGAGACAAATTCATATTACAACTAAGGCACAAATATTCAACAGTCAGGATGATTCACCACGGGAACAAGCTACCAAGGAAAGTGGTGGATTCTCCATCTCCTGATGTCATTTAATGAAGACTAGATGCCTTTCTGGAATGTGTTTGCCCCAAAAGTAGCAATTGTGTCATACAGGAGGCCTGTGATATGCAGGGGGTCAGATTAGATGCTCTAATGGTCTCTTCTGGCCATAAAGTTGACTCATTTCTGAAAAACTGAGTGTAGCATTGGGAGCATGTGTTTGCCCCAAAAGTAGCAATTGTGTCATACAGGAGGCCTGTGATATGCAGGGGGTCAGATTAGATGCTCTAATGGTCTCTTCTGGCCATAAAGTTGACTCATTTCTGAAAAACTGAGTGTAGCATTGGGAGTAGCGTCTGATGTTTCCCTGTCTAGCCGGCTTGCTGCCTAGAACGAACGCTCCTTGAGTGGGGTGATCCACAGGGAGTAGCTCAAACCTCCAAAGTGCCTGGCCAGGGGCAGGACATTGGCACAGCAAGGGAGGGGTGTGGCAGTGACATCACAAAGGCCTTTTGCAGGACCTCAGACTATTGGTCCAAGGTGGTGGGGAGGTGATGACCTCACAGAGAGATGCTGACATCAGCCAGGCAGGACGGGGCGAGGGGCCAGGGAAACCTCAGAGACCCCTGTGGCTTTGCTTCAGCAAGTCTCCTTCTCCAGGTCTCTCTTTGAGGACTGAGAGAGTATTCGGGTTCACGGACGTGAGCGCCAGGAGGAACCTGTTTCGAGTTTTCTCCTTCCCTTTTAGTGATTTTACTAGAAAACAGCCGTCCCTGTTTAGAAGGTAAGAGCCTCCTCGAGGTCTGAAACCTGTTCAGTCTGATCCATCTGGTGACAGGTCACTTCCCTTCTCTATACCTCAGGCTCCTCCCCATCTGCCCAATGGGAACATTGACAATTCTCGAACTCTGAGCAGTCGTGAGCCTGAGTGAGATAAGGGGCGATAAAGCCCTCTGTGAAGGAGAAAGGGGAGTTTCACGGTGTTTAGCACCAAGGAATTCTAAAGTTTGCTAAAATGTCTAGTCTGTGGAAACAAGAAATGGTCAGGGCCAAACTTTTTAACCACTGCCTTTTCTAAAGCCCATTCAGGGATGTGAGTCTCTGTCTTTTCGGTACCTGGGGTTCTTTGCCAGCAGGAGAGAAGAGGTTCCTGCCTCCATTTTTGTGGCCTTAACAAACCAGGTGTTGTGCCCCAGTTCTCGTCAGTGATCCCTGAAAAAGAACATCTTCCCATCCATGAACAAGACAGGACCTATCTTTCAAAGGGGAACAAAGAGACCCCTGGGACTTGCAGACTAGCTAGCCTCACTTCCATAGCTGGAGAGATCCTGGAATATATTCTTAAACAATCAGTTTGCCAGCAGCACCTAGAATCATAGAATCTCAGGGTTGGAAGGGACCTCAGGAGGTCATCTAGTCCGACCTACAGGATAATTTGATTCTTAGGACGAGTGAGCATGGATTTGTCAAGAACAAATCATCCCAAACCCAGCCTCTTTCCTTCTTTGGCAGGGTTCCGGGCCTAGTGGAGGTGGGTAAACTGTATGAATGATGAGTTGTAAAATGGAGTGGAGAGTATCGTTCTAAAATGTGCAACTGACACCAAGCACTTTGGAGCTCAGGACTGGAATTCAAAACGCCCTTAACGAATTGGAGACTTGGTCTTCTTGAGCCAAACCCCATGGCTGGGCCCCTCTCTCTATACTGGGCTGAAGTGAAACCCCAGAGCCAGACACTCCTCCTCCTGGTCAGTGCGCTCCGACCTTGAATGGTCAGATGCTGCTTAGCACTGTTAGAGCAGCTTTGGCTGGGGGATTCTCCCAGCACTTTCCAATAGCGGGAAGGTACGAAATCCCCATTTGCCTGCTGGGGACGGAGCTCTAGAGGGGGGGAGCAACTTGCCCAGAGTCCCCCAGGAAAAGGAAAACAACCAGCAGTGGAACCAATAGGAAACCCAGCAATGGAACTCAGGAGTCCTGGGGGTGGGCTAGGGTGACCAGATGTCCCAATTTTATAGGGACAGTCCCAATTTTGGGGTCTTTTTCTTATCTAGGATCCTATTACCCCCCACTCCCTGTCTCGATTTTTCACACTTGCTGTCTGGTCACCCTCGGGTGTGCACGTGTGTGGGTCCCAGCTGCTCCCTGCCCCCTCATTGAAGCAGGTGTGCAGGGTTACTGCCCTGGGAACTGCAGGGCACCAGTGGACATGGGTATGGCTGGAGGCAGGGCAGGGGCTGGCTGGAGGTAGGGTCTGGCTGCAGGCAGGGCAAGGGGTGCGGGGCTGGCTGGAGACAGGGGTGTGTGGGGCTGGCTGGCTTCAGGCAGGGACACAGGGGGGTGCATCAGGGGTTGGCAGGGCTGGAGACAGAGGAGTGTGGGACTGACTGGCTTCAGGCAGGGGGGTGTGGCAGGAGTTGGCTGGAGACAGGGCAGGTTGTGCACGGCTGGGGGGGTGTGGGGGCTGGCTGGCTTTGGGTGGGGCCACAGGGGGGTGCGGCAGGAGTTAGCTGGAGACAGGGCAGGGGGTCTGGCAGGGGCTGGCTGTGGGCTGGGGGTGTGGAGCTGGCTGCAGGCAGGGCAAGGAGGACGCGACTGGTGCGGGCAGGGCAAGGCGGACGCGGCTGGTGCGGGCAGGACGCGGCTGGTGCGGGCGGCTGGTGCGGGCAGGGCTGCAGGCAGGGCATGGGGTGCGGGGCTGGCTGCAGAAAGGGGCTGGCTGCGGGCAGGGCAAGGGGTGCAGGGCTGGCTGCAGGCAGGGGCTGGCTGCAGGCAGGGCATGGGGTGCGGGACTGGCTGCAGGCAGGGCATGGGGTGCGGGGCTGGCAGCAGACAGGGGCTGGCTGCGGGCAGGGCAGGGGGGTGCAGCAGGGGTTGGCTGGAGCCGGGGCGTGCGGGGCTGGCTGGAGACAGGGGCTGGCTGCAGGGAGGGCAGGGGGTGGAGGGCTGCTGAAAATGCACTGAGAGGTATTTTAAGGTGAAGATAACACCATGGTTACCAGTTGATTGGCACATCCTGGGTTAAAGAAAGGAAGGGACCTGGAGTTAATAGTCTGAAGTATTTGTGTTACCAACCCTGTCGCTGTCTGACCCCGCTTCAGTGCGGAGCAGGTGTGTACGTTGCTGGGTGGAACGCACAGACTCCTGCAGAGCAGGGGCAGCTGTTTCCAGGGCAGAGAGCCTGGCACTTAGGAGACTTTCTTGACTTGCTGTTTTGAAGCAATTCAGTAAAATAACGGTGGAGCTACAATGTCCGGTCCAAAATTTCAGCCCCCCCCCCCCCCGGTGCAAAAACACTATTTTAGTATCTAAACAGGAGGCTTCCAGCGCTAGGACACCTGACCAGAGAGCTCAGTGGGGGCATAACAGCTGCTGACTCTGATGGTACGTCCAGACTACCAGCCAGATCGGCGGGTAGCAATCGACTTCCCGGAGTTCAATATATCGCGTCTCATCTAGACGCGATATATCGAACCCCGAACGTGCTCCCGTCACTCTCCGGCTCGGGAGCACTGGGAAGACCCGACCGTGGAGGGGCCGTCGCTGGGGGGGGTCGGCCCCGTGCAGGCCCTGAACACGTCCTTATATCACTTCTGTGGCGGGAAAAGTGCTGAGGAGATGGAACGCTGAGGGCTGGTTTTGGCAGGAAAAACCGGTTTGGACTGGTTTGAGCCTGAGTCCTGATGGTAAACAAGTCCCCTCTCAGAGCTGGAGTCCAGGGGTCAATAGTTCATATGCTCCAGATTGGATCTTATTGTAAAGCCAGTGATTTACCTCATAAACATCTTATTAACCAACTAATGGAACCTATTGAACAGTTCATACTTCTCACACCTAACAATGAGATAAAAAAAAAACAACACAGACAAACCTTATCGGTTACAGCAAATGTCCTAACTGGGAAATCAGCAGCAGTTTGTAGCTGGGGGAGCGCACAGTCTGAATGTGTATGACCCGACCCCAGCCCCCAGCCCCACATAGCAGTGGGGCTTGGCACTCTCTGTGCATTGGTGTGGTGGCTGAGTGGTTAACCAAGCAGTGACAATCCAAGGAGGTTCCCTGAGTCAGTCTCACTCCTGAGGAGCTTCTGCACCAAAAAAATTCTGTGCACAATATTTTAAAATTCTGCAAATTTTATTTGTCAATAAATAAATGTGGAGGCTCCAGCATTGCAGGGGGGAGCACAGGCTGCTGGATGCACGGAGGTGGGAGATCACCCTGCAGCCCCCTCTCCCCTCTAGTGAAACAGACTTGGTGGTGGGGCTGCACCTCTCTGCTGCCTACTTCAGGAGCCCCAAAAAGACTCCCCAGAACTGCTCATGAGGGGCACATGTGCCTTCCCTTTGCTTCCCCATCAGGAAGTCAGAAAGCCTGAGCAGCTGGCCCCGGGCAATTTGAAAGGGTCCGGGGGCTCCTGCCACCACTACCGGCAGCACAGCGGGACTAAAGTGGATTCCTGCCCACCCTGGCTCCGCACGGCGCACCACTCCCAGAAGCATCTGGCACATCCCTGCAGCCCCCGTGGGGTGTGTCTCTCGCACGCTGCCCCCACCCCAAGTGCCAACTCTGCCATTGGAACTGCGGCAATGGGAGCTGCAGGGGTGGTGCCAGCGGGCAGTGGTGCCAGGAGACCCACGCCCCCCGGGCCTCCTCCATGTAGGAGTTGCTGCCAGATGGGGGTGTGGGTCACTTTCGGGAGCTGCCCAAGATAGGTGCCACACCCCAACCCTCTGCCACAGCCCAGATCCCACACCCCGCCTGTTAGCCAAAAGGGCTCGTTCTCCCCGGAGCTTACCTAATTACACCAAGGAGGCACGGAGACAGGAAGACAAGTACCACACCCTTTATTGATCGGTCAGCTGAGCGGGTGTTCCTCTCGGCTAGTGCCAGAGAAAGAGACACACCTTACATGGCCAGATGGGCTTACCTTTATACCCCGAAACAAACAACTTAGCCTACGTTTGTCTACGTCATTTGGTTGACCTATAGACCCTGTACATGTATCTATTAGGGGATAATTGGGTACGCAGGATACATATATCATTTTGTGGGGGCTACAAGATACATCTGTTGAGGATACATTTGTCATTCTGAAGGGGACACAAGATACATCCGTTGACCCTTTGTACTAGATACTTTGGATGCATACATGTGAACGCAGCTGCATACACTTGGGGAGCCAAACAAAACTGATAAGCGAAATAGCTGACTTAGGTAGATACACGGCTTTCAGTCTAATGAGTTCTGTAAGCTTTCCAACACAGTTTGGACAAGCATAACATAACTTTGGTTCATTCAGGCCTAATACGGAAAGGCTTCATTAGCACTATAATTTTCCAACAACTCCCCCCTTTGAGAATACTCACCAAACCTTTTGGCTGAGTTTTCTCACACTTTGAGGCCAAAAAGCAATGAAGCTCTGCAGAAATATTTACAACTGCTCTTTTAAGCTTAGTCACCCCCAACCCAGGAATGAATGCATGGACAAAAGAGTGGAACCTTGTTCATTTAACAACTAAGGGATCGGGGCACTGACTATAACTCAGGTAGGCATACTCAATGGTTTAATTTCCCAGATGCCTCGGTGAATAATTTAGTCCCATATGCATCCTCCCCATGGACCCGGCAGGATTCGGTATGTGGGAGCCCACATCCACCCTAACCGGTCCATATGCTTGGAAGGAGCACTGTAAATGTACACACTTCCACCCAGAAAGTGTCCAAGTATGTCTTCATGACCACAGATCAGATGGTTCCTGATATGTCTGTAAGGGCAGTGGGTCAAGTCTGGTGCTCAAGATTACTCCAAATGGCCATCAGCTGGTCATTCAGGAAATCCTGGATTTCTAAACATACTAGATCCCACTGCAATGCCTTCCCAGTCTTAGTGATATTTAACACCATTTCTGTCAGTAACTTCTGGGTCATAGAACTAAGGGTGGAAATGACATGTAACTCACCAGCTCCAGCCTGTACTTAAGATAGCTGAGCTTAAAAAATAAGGCTAGTGGCCCTTTCTAGTCGGCCCAATTTCTTATTATGTTCTTGGCTTTGAAAAATAATTCAGATGACTGCAACACTATTGGCCCCAGCCCACAGGGATCTGGTCAATTCCCCTTTCTCCAGAGGAAATAACCCAGGCTCTTTGTTGTGCTAATCTAATGGCAGCCCCTTGTGAGCAATCTGGGTATGTAAAAGTGATCTGAAAACTGGATAAAGGCAATGTCATTTAAAATCCAATTAGGGAGGGCAATACATACTAAAGGATTTATCCAAAACACAGGGCGCAGCCTGTAGAATAAACCCCAAAATTCAATTAATACCACATTTCCAAACAGGATCCCACAAGTTTCTTCCTGCCAGTGTAGAATTTTTGTTTCTTTACCAGGGTCAGTTCTCAATGTCCTTTTTAATCAGGAATTCCTGGACTTTGGCAATGTCAGTGGAGTGAGTGTTTTTTTCTTCTTTCCCCAAACAGTTGTAGTTCAGCATTCTACAGGGGAGGGATTAGGAATACACCAGCCTGTAATGGTTTTTGATTCTTCTAGAAAAGTTCAAAGGCACAGTAGGTCTGTCAGCGGACAAGGGAGAGGTTAGCTAGCACGTCACCTTGTCCTTTTTCCCTGCTGTCCAGAAGCACAGTTGAACTAGAAGAAAGAATAGGCTAATCATATAGGAGAGTTCTCCTGATGTGGACGGGTCTTTTTGCAGTGAGAATCATGGGTCCAAGCAATCAGTCTTTGGCACTTCACAGCGGTGTTGGTAATCAGCAGGATTCAATAAGGGCCTTTCCAGCATGGAGCCAAAGCAGTCTTTTGTTGGTGGACCTGTACATTGATCCGGTCTCCAGGTTCCATGGAGTGGCAGGGCTGCTAGGGTAATCGGGTAGTGCGTCTTTACCTGTGTAAAAAGGAAACCTAACACATTGCATTAGTGTCTGTGCAGATTTTACATCTGCTTGGGTATATTCAAGCCCCCCCCCCTTTTCTTGGTTGTTAGCCAAGTCCTTGAACAGAGTCAGTGTCTTATCTTGAAACTGAATATGTTAACTATTTTTTTCTCAGTTAACTCGTTCTTTTTCCTTTTTCCCTTTTTGGCTTCCTTTTTTAACCTACAAAGGAAACTTTTACTTTTTACTTATACGCCTTTTGTTAACAATGAACACATACACATTGCTGTTATACAGTACATTAGTCTTATTATTTAATGTATGCCACATATACCCTTCTACTAAAATAACCTTATTACAGAGCTTTGGAACAACAAGCCAGGACAAGCACACCCACTTTGATGAGTTGATTCAATACAACCTCTAGTCCAATAGCTTCCCACCATCCCCAGCCCTTTGGCTAGAAATCTGAGGTAGCCAGAAGGATCCCATGTACAATATGGGGAGTGGGTTAACTTTTCATGTCCTCGCTTCCAAAGACTGTTAGTATGCAATTTGGCCAATGCAGTTTTTTTCTTTTACTTAAGAAAATACATAAGACTTTAGTATATCACATTTTTCTGATGTATCCAAACACTTTGTATTTTAAGTTGAACAAAACAAATATCTGCATTTGAATTCAAGCCTTCTGCTTTATTTCAAACCAGACCATCCCATGAAAATATTAAACACAACAATTCTGACCACGAGACAGACACCACAAGACAGAACATAGAACAGAAAACATAATTTTTACTCTGCCAGTAAATCATGGTATGTTGTATGCTGTTTAGCTGGCATTAGTTTTCTTTGATTATCTGAAAGACAAAAACAGAGGTCTACCCCTTCTGGGCAGTCAATTATTGCTTAAAATATACAAATACCCTTGTTGATTTCAGGCAAAACAAGGGAATTACCCCATATTGTCTTATATGTGTTTCATAGACAGCCCAGATTTCAGTGGCCTCTACCTTATCAGTTAGATAATTTGCATCAATACAGATGCTTTCTGGTTTGCTTTTTACTTTTAACTCCTGCTTTTAAACACTGAAAGAAAACATCACCACTTATAGTGCCTTAGAGCCTAATAAATTTTCATTTACATAGCACTGTATACATTCTTTAGCTAATTCAACAAAATTGTTCATAGCCAAATGATTGCAATCTAATAATTTCTTTGCCTGAATTTATTTACAAACATTTAAAAAAAAAACACCAAGAACTTTTCTCTTTAGCATTTTTACAAAGTTCAACTACTATTCCCTCCAGCAACTACAGAGTTAACTTTTCACTCTCCTTCAAATCACTTGCTCTTTCCTTATATCACTTGCTTTGTCTTTCAACAGCCACTTACCAATTCAAATCACCATTCCAAATATCCTCCTGAGTATTTGAAATCCCCATGCTTATACTTACTTACTTCTTACTTCCACTAGACCCTCAAAAGTTTCCAACCTGTTCTCCAAGCTCTCTGTCTGTTGCCTGCCCGCCTGGGCCCGATCCCTTTTTTTTTTTTTTTTTTTTTTTTTTTGCGCTGAACCGTTTCTTTCATGGGCCTCTGCCCCCACCCTTCTGGTTTTTTTTTTTTCCTAAAACATTTTATTCACAAGACGACCCGAGTCCTCCCTCGTGAGGCTTGCCACCTGGGCAAAACGCATGGCCCACTGGCGTTAACTATTTAATTGCCTCTTGTAGCAAACACACTGCTGTTACGGCATATGCTGAGCACAAATGGTTAAATTTTAACAAGTCCCTGAAGGACTGGTACTTGCTTAGCCAGGGCTTCCTTTTCTAACTGGAAGTCCTGTCTCAAGGCCTGCAACTTGCCCTGGGCGCAGGTTTGAGTTGCTGCCTGGTTCATGATCTATTGCTTAATTCTAGTTATCAAATACACATTTTTTTTCCTTTTCTCCAACTACTCTATTGCCCAGTCCTGCTATGACTGGGGGTAGATCCACCTGCCACCCTTCCCGGTCAACCAGGGTGGAGAGAGGAATGCTAAACCCTTCTCCAGTTCTCAGACTTACTGCAGCTGAGAATGGGCACACCTTTAATTATGCAATCCTCAACATATAACACCAACAGAACCAAATAAAACAAGCATAAAACAACAAGGGTAAAACAAATAGATGGTGTAAATTCTACAGGGTTCCCCCATTCTCTATTGCTCACCAAACTGTGACAAATTTCTGTTACCAATTATCCCTCATGTCAGGTGATCAAACTGACACTGCAGGACGGTGGAGGGGGGGGGTGGATAGAGAAAGCACACCATATAACCAAATTTTAAAGCTTCATTAAAAATAATAAAACAACAATGGAGAGTGTTGGGAATGCTCCCACATCACTCAAGAAAAATATAAATGCCCCATACTTACACATATCCAGACTGGCCACGTCTGTATATAACATTCAGAAAAGGGGAATAGGTGGACAGGAGATTATCCTGTATACAGCTTGTTCAGAATTTCCAACATGCTTCCGCTCTTGGGAGGGCTGTTCTTTTACACCCTGGAATCTCCTGCGGTGTCTCTTTCAGAGATTCCAGTCCAGGTCAGCTACCTGTGGCTTCTCCAGTGTCACCAAGCCACACCAACACCGGCATCCGTCACAAAGTCAGACTGTTGGATCTCACCAAACAGTTAAGCTTTGCAAATGTAATCTCAGTTCTGTAACTTGTACTGCCTTTAGTTTGCCTGTCTCTATTTTTCCACAGCCAGCTGGGGCTGAAAGCAGTTGTTTTTTTTTTTTTTTTTTTTTGTACTTAACATAGTTTATGCTGATTTTTGACCTTGAGCATAAAACAACTTTTTCTTCATCTTTCTGCCAAGCTGAATTTCAAATTAACCCATTCCTAGACAAATTGCTCACACTGTGTCAGAGGCTTTTCTTTGGTGATTAAAAGCTCCTCTGAGATATATGATCTTATCTAGATTAAAGGTACCTTAACCAGAAAGCTTTTACCCACACACCTTCCTATTTGTGGGTTCCTTTACCGTTAGGGGCCCAAGGTCCCAACCCGCACTTCGGGGGCATTAATCCTCAAACCCAGGAGGTAACGCACTTACCACGCCCGGAGTGGCCACGTCTGGCAGGTGGACTCCCCTCTTCTGGTACTGTCTTGCCTCCGTGTCGGTTGGAGTTCTCTATGGAGGGGGCGTAGCCGTCCCGGCCGATTGCGGCGACCCGGAGCTCGAGCAAACCAATAGCTCAAGGTGGCCACTCTCCTGAGCCGTCCTCGGCCGCCGGTCAGCGCCCCCAACAGGGAGAGAAGTCCCGGCGTGGAGTCGCCATTTGTTAGCCAAAAGGGCTCGTTCTCCCCGGAGCTTACCTAATTACACCAAGGAGGCACGGAGACAGGAAGACAAGTACCACACCCTTTATTGATCGGTCAGCTGAGCGGGTGTTCCTCTCGGCTAGTGCCAGAGAAAGAGACACACCTTACATGGCCAGATGGGCTTACCTTTATACCCCGAAACAAACAACTTAGCCTACGTTTGTCTACGTCATTTGGTTGACCTATAGACCCTGTACATGTATCTATTAGGGGATAATTGGGTACGCAGGATACATATATCATTTTGTGGGGGCTACAAGATACATCTGTTGAGGATACATTTGTCATTCTGAAGGGGACACAAGATACATCCGTTGACCCTTTGTACTAGATACTTTGGATGCATACATGTGAACGCAGCTGCATACACTTGGGGAGCCAAACAAAACTGATAAGCGAAATAGCTGACTTAGGTAGATACACGGCTTTCAGTCTAATGAGTTCTGTAAGCTTTCCAACACAGTTTGGACAAGCATAACATAACTTTGGTTCATTCAGGCCTAATACGGAAAGGCTTCATTAGCACTATAATTTTCCAACACGCCCACACCCAAACTCCCTCCCAGAGCCCACCACTGCCCCCCAACTCCCTGCCCCAGCCCAGAGCCCACATCCAAACTCCCTCCCAGGGTCCGCCCCCCGCCTCCCCTGCACCCCAACCCCCTGCCCATCCCAGAGCCTGCACCTCATGTACCCAAACTCCCTCCCACAGCTTTGGGGGGGGGGGGCGAGGAAGGACAGGCAGGACTTGGACCAATTCTGGGCATCACCAAAAGTTATATAAACCTGGTGACGCTGAGCTGGAGTCCTAGTCACTGCACATCTCTCTCCTTACAGGGGGGACTCCGTGGGGCAGGGCGCTGCTGGGGGTTTATTCCGTCCTTTAATGGCTGTGGAAGGGGGAACAGGGAGAGAATTTGCTCCTCTGTTCTCTGCGGAACACGTGCAGGCAGCGGGATTATTTCCAGGGCTGTAACAAAACACAAGCTAGCAGAGGGGGGAAGGGATTTCCTGCAGGATCTATTCCCAGTGCAGCTCCCAAGCTGTGCCCTGGCGAGCTGTGCCCAGGGGATTTAGATGCTTTATGTAAGGGGACTGTTGCCCCCTTACTAACATTCAGTGGGGGTGTTTGGTTGCTAGCTCCCAGCACTAAAAAGGGAGGGGTCGATGGGAAATCAGGAGCCTGAGACTGACAGTCCCCAGGAACAATGTGGAGAGACCAATGCTCCAGGTCAGCCTGATTGACAGGGCGGGCAGGCTATTCAAGGAGTCAGGAGGCCAGGGGGGTCCCGTCCTCCCTGTGAGCTGGAATTGTCTGAGTCACATGGAGTGGGGCCGAGCTAAGGAGAGAGCAGGGGACCCAAGATGAGCTGATGGTAGCAGAGCTGCAGCCCCAAAGCCAGAGCACAGCCCAGAGAGAGCAGCCCTGCCCTGGGAGCAGAGCTGTAACAACTGGAGCCAGAGAGGCCAGACAAGCAGCCCAGGGAGCTGAAGGCAGAGCAGCAGCAGCAGCCGTGCTGAGGCAGAGCGGAGCTGGAGCAGTCCGGAGCTGGGTGCGGTGAGCAGCTGGGGAGAGCGAGGGGGACCCTGGGCAGTGGGCCCAGCACAGGGAGACGCCTCAGCCAAGAGGCCCTGCAGGCCAGACTTGGAGGGGGATCGTAACCCTGACAGGGCGGGGGTGATGCTGGGGAGAAGGGTCCTGCCACCCAGAGCCTGAGAGCGTGTGGCCACCGCCAGAGCAAGTGTCCAACCTGCAGCGTCCCTGCAGCCCAGCCAGGGCCTGAGGAGGCGGCCTGGGACCTACAAGGAACAGACTGTGAAGTGCCCTGATGTCCAGAGACACTTTTTGTGATGGTCCCTGCCACAGAGCAGGGTGATGTGTTTTCCTGTAACCTTTCCCATTTTTTCTTATTTTTTAAATTTTATTGTTAATTAAATAACTTGTATTTGCTTTAAATTGTATGATGTGATCAGTGGGTCAGGGAGGTGCGCAGTGCAGAGAGAGGGACA
Source organism: Mauremys mutica (assembly GCF_020497125.1). Classification (NCBI taxonomy): domain Eukaryota; kingdom Metazoa; phylum Chordata; order Testudines; family Geoemydidae; genus Mauremys; species Mauremys mutica. Next base: position 4,204,722 of record NW_025423256.1, read on the forward strand.
CCCTAGCCCCTGTCCTGGGTGACCACAGCAGGATTGGGGGGGGTCGAGCCCCCCAGGAATCCTGGGCCCAGCCTTGTTGGGGTTACGAGGACTCTCCCAGACAGGAGAGTGGAAGGGGAGTCCTCAAGGGCAGGGAGGCCTCTGGGTAAAGGAAGTGGGAGCGAGGACTCAGATCCTTTTGCCAGCCCACTTCTCCGGGGTAGTGCAGAAGCCAGGAAAGTTCCCCACAATAGCAGGACCATTCTCCCACTTACATCTAGATACAGTACCAGGCACATAGGAGGATTTCCCCTTCTGAGTCATGGAAGCAGAAATTGACTTTCCCTTTCCAGATTTAGCTAATGTTCAGAAAGAGACTCTAACACCTGCCTTCCAGATCTGAACACCTCAACATTCAGGAGTGCTCAAGCTCAATTTGGGCAGCTGTTACTTCATTTCTCCCAAATCAAATATACTGATCCACTGTCATTTGCTGTAGAAAAAGTAGGATAAAATTGAGCAAGAAATGCTTCCCAGGGGTTATTAGAACTGGAATTGCTATTTTCAACAGTGATTGCCATTTTTTTTCTAGTTTTGTTTGTTTGAAAGGAAGACAGTGATATTGCATTGGCAAATTCCCCATAGAAACAAAGAATAATAAAGGCACCTCAACTTTTCCTCATTTATGGAGGACAGTCTTATAATATGCATCCAGGTATCCTCCAATCACACAAGCTGAAAATTGTTCCATTTTACTGCAGTTCTGTAACCATATGGGAACTAATCCTGTCTGTGTTCTGTGCACATCCAAAATTCCTGCTGAATGACCCATCCTGGGAGCGAGTTACCAGTGACCCAGGGCTGGGGTGGAAGGAGGGTGCAGGTGGGGGGGAGCACCCAGGCCTGGGGCGGCAGGTGGTGTGTGGGTTGGGGAGCATTGGTGGGGGGGAAGGGGAGAGCCCAGATCTGGGGCAGCACAGGATGTGTGGGGGGAGCCCAGGGCTGGAATGGCAGGGGGTGTGGGTTGGGGGGGGGAAGAGCCCAGGGGTGGGGTGGCAGGGGGATGCAGGTGTGGGGAGGCCCAGAGCTGCGGCGGCAGCGGGTGTAGGTTGGGGGGAGCCCAGGGCTTGGGCAGCAGGAGGGTGTGAGGGGGAGCCCAGGGCTGGGATGGGGGCAGCCAACATTTTTTTTGCTTAGGGCGGCAAAAAACCTAGAGCCGACCCTGCCTCCACGCACTGTGAAGTAGGTAGGAGCTGTCACGGAGTATGGGGGAGTCAGGGCCCTGCACCCCCAGGTTCCCTGCGATTCACCAGGATTCTCAGCCAGCCAGTAAAGCAGAAGGTTTATTTAGATGACAGGAACACAGTCCAACACAGGTCTTGCTGACACAGATAACAGGATCCCCCCCTGTTAGGTCCATCTTGGGGCCCCAGGAGCCCCATAGCCCCCATTGGGGATCAGAGGCCTGTCTGAGCTTCCCTTCTTTCCCCAGCCAGCTCCAGTCTGCCCAGCCTCCTCCAGCCCCTCCTCTCTGCTCAGCTTCTCTCCCAGGCCAGGAGGTCACCTGACCCCTTTGTCTCCAACACCTTTAGTTGCACCTTCGCAGGGGAGGGGCCCGGGCCATCAGTTGCTAGGAGACAGAGTGTCAGGCATTCGGTTGCACTGGCCTTTTGCTTTGCTAGATACTTAAGAACTTCACCCAGCATTCCCAGCCCCCAGTAAGAACAGTCTCACTTCGTCACAGGAGCGGATCATTATTATCCCTACTTGAAAGAGGGAGAAGCTCAGGCTGAGAAAGGAGAATTGACTTGTCTGAGGTCACACAGCCAGTCAGTGGCAGAGTTGGGAACAGGACCCAAGAGCCCTGATTTTCAAACTAACCATCGGATCTTGAATTTCAGACATTGAATGACCTGAATAAAGTGCTCTCAGATGAGCTCCAGACCAACAACAGTGACAGTAAATATTCAGCAAGTATTTGAGGAGAACTGCAATGTCAGAGAGAATCATGAACTGCTCAGAGACCATTAATGCAGAGAAGCAGCAAAATTCATCAAACATAGAACTGGTTCTGACTTATTTCCTTGGTCTTAAAAGAGAACAAGGACTTGAGTCTCCTCCCTGTCAATAACCCCCTGCTCAGCCAATCAGGGTAGAGACTGAGGACGGGCGGCTGAGGGTTCTCACCAGAGAGCCCAAAGGATGGACCAGGTCACTGGTGGGGATCACTGCCCGAGCTCTATTTCAGCCCCACATTTTTGGGTGGACCTCCCACAGTGGGAGCTGCAGAGCCCTCCCCCGCAACACACACACACACACACACACACACACACACACCTCCTGGTGTTGGGAGGTGAACAGGAAAAAGAACAAAAGAAGCAAGAGAAGAAGAGAAAGGAGGGAGCGAGGGAGGGAGGAAAAGGGGAAACAAAAAGGACAAACCCCAATGTCCCCAGTGATTCTAAGGGACAAAATCCCAGGTGCAGAATAAAATTCTGCCTCCTTAAGCTCGTGTTTTCCATGCCTAGAATTCAACTGTCACCAGATGGATCAGACTGAACAGGTTTCAAACCTCCAGGAGGCTCTTACCTTCTAAACAGGGACGGCTGTTTTCTAGTAAAATCACTGAAAGGGAAGGAGAAAACTCGAAAGAGGTTCCTCCTGGCGCTCACGTCCGTGAACCCGAATACTCTCTCAGTCCTCAGAGAGAGACCTGGAGAAGGAGACTTGCTGGAGCAAAGCCACAGGGGTCTCTGAGGTCTCCCTGGCCCCTCGCCCCTGTCCTGCCTGGCTGATGTCAGCATCTCTCTGTGAGGTCACCACCTCCCCACCGCCTTGGACCAATAGTCTGAGGTCCTGCCAAAGGCCTTTGTGATGTCACTGCCACACCCCTCCCTTGCTGTGCCAATGTCCTGCCCCTGGCCAGGCACTTTGGAGGTTTGAGCTACTCCCTGTGGATCACCCCACCCAGTTCATTGTGCCTCAGGAAGACTTACCTTCATCGCACTGTCCATCGCGGCGCTGGGGGACACTTACCTGGCAGAATCCTGTGCCTGCCTCTTGGCTTCCCAGGGGTGGCTACTTGCAGCCCAGGAGAAGAAGGATGGTTCTGGTGAAAGGAAGACAAGCAAAGCTCTGGGAGGAAATTTGGGTGTGGGCTCTGTGCTGGGGGTGGGGGTGGGGTGCAGGAGGGGTGGTGCAGCTCCCAAAGTGACCGGTACACACAACCCTCTGGCAGCAGCTCCTAGATGAGTGGGGCCAGGGGATCTCCATGTGCTGCTGTCTGCAGGCGCTGCCCCCAGAGCTCCCATTGGCTACAGTTCCTGGCCAATGGGAGCTGCAGAGTCGGTGCTCGGGGCAGGGGCAGCACGTGGAGACACTCCTCCCACCCCAGGGGATGCTGGGACATGCCAGCCACTTCTGGGAGCGGCACGGAGGGACGGAGGTAGAGTGGGCAGGGAGCCACCTTAGTGCTGCTGGCACATCTCTGCACACCCGTTGGGGGAGGGGAGCAGAGGGCCTCCATGTGCTGCCTGGGGTAGGGGCAGAGCACGGAGCTGCCTCCGCTCCCGGGTCTATTACAGGAGTGGGTGGGTGGGGTCTTTTGGCCTGCAAGATGCAGCAGGTCAGACAAGATGATCACACTGGTCCCTTCTGACCTTAAAGGCTCTGAGTCTAAAAGGGAGAGGGAAGTAAAGGAAATTAAAAAAAATAAATAAACCAAGCATTGTAATACCAGGATGACTCCAACTGCTCATTATATAGTCCCACCCCTTTCTTCCTCCACTGGGTGTTTAATGACCTGTTGGGATTTGGGACACTGATTCTCTCATTCCATTGATAAACTGAAACAATGTGACTTAAATTAAACCAATCCCTAGTGGAGGAATCATCACATCATTGCATTGGCTGGGAATTGAACCCAGCTCAACTGCTTGGAAGGCAGCTATGCTCACCACTATACCACCAATGCATCTGGTGAAAGTCTCTGATTTTTCACACTTAGTGATTGGTCACCTTACTTCTCAGCATGAGGCGAATGTCTCTGTGGTCTCTGCCATTCATGGTGGGGAGTTTCCCCACTGATAACAGTTCTTGCTGGGTTGGGGATGGGAGAGAGAAGAGGCGTTTATTCTGTTTCATTCCTCTCCATTTTCTGTTCCTCCCCGTCCCTTCCAGGGTCCTCCCTTCCATTTCAGAGTGTGCAGTGACACCCTCCCCGCACCCAGGACTCTCGAGCCTCTGGAGCAGCACGATCCCATGAGATCCTCAGTGACCAAGGGTCTTTTCCAACTTCCAGGAGACCCAGCTTGAGTCTAAAGGAAGCTCTGTTCCTTCCTGGGGATCCTCTCTCCCTTCATGGAGATCAAGATCATGAAGCCTTTGCCTTGCCTCCTAGGTCTGAATTAATGTCCCATTTCCCACTATCTGCTCGAAAGAAACAAATGTTTCTAACCCAGGTGAGCGGCGTTAATTCAGCTGGAATCCTTCACCCACATTCCTTAGGAGATACAGACTCTCTGTGACACAGACTGACTGGGGTTCATCTCTGCATGTCCCCAATGGGGAAGGAAAGACACTGAGGGGGAAGGAAGAAGATGGGCAGAAGGAGTCAAATGGGGCTAGACCAGAATAGGACATTTTCTGCCTGTTAAAATGTACTAGACTCTAATTGCTTAAAACAAAACAAAACCCCACCAGCTTCTGTTTGAACCATCAGCTTTTCACAGAGCAGCCAAAGTGGTGAAGCACAGACACACACAACCACCGACCACCCAAGTTTGTCTAAGAAGCACCTATAGTGGCTCATGCAGGGGGAAATACAGCTGTGGGTGTGAGTTCAGGCCTCACCCAGAGCGTTGGTTTTCATTAGCCACGGAGCTTCCCCCACTCGCTTTGCCCAATTCACATGGAAAGTGCCATAGGAGGGTGATGAGAGTAAATTCTAAACTCTGAAATGTGGAGGTTGGCCCAGAGATTGGAATAAGCGGTTTGAAGAGAAAAAGCTCTAAGAGTATAAAACCAGACAGTCTCCAGGGGCAGGTTCGGTACAACGCCTCAACAGGGAGCCATTTGGGGGGGTTCACTCCCTCTGTTAAATGTCCTGAGAGGTATTTGAAGGTGAAGATAACGCCATGGCTAACAGGTGACTGGCATGTCCTGGGTTAAAGAAAGGGACCTGGGTTAATAGTCTGAAGATTTGTGTTACCGTCACTGTCTGACCCCCCTTCAGTGTGGAGCAGGTGTGTGCGTTGCTGGGTGGAACGCACAGACTCCTGCAGAGCAGGGGCAGCTGTTTCCAGGGCAGAGAGCCTGGCACTTAGGAGACTTTCTACACTTGCTGTTTTGAAGCAATTCAGTAAAATAACAGTGGAGCTACAATGTCTGGTCCAAAATTTCAGCCCCCCTGGTGCAAAAACGCTATTTTAAGATCTACATCGGAGGCTCCCGGCACTAGGACACCTGACCAGAGAGCTCAGTGGGGGCGTAACAGCTGCTGACTCTGAGGATCCCGGGCTAAATCCACTTGCAGGGGGAAGTGTTTTGATTTATTTGATGGATAATGAGCACCAGCTACCAGGGGAGAAGCCCTAAGAGTCGCTGCCACTCCAGCTGCTGCTAGGGCAGGGGGGAGCCCCAGGGGGCCAGCTGCTGCTCTGGCCACCCCAGAAGTGCTGCCAGAGGCCACCAGGCTGTGGCTGCTCCTGCTGCCCTCGGGACCACTGGACAAGTGGTCCCCGGGCCAGCCGCATTGGCCGCTGCTTGGGCGGTCCCTGGAGCCAGTTGATTGAATGGCCCTGCAGTCAGCCACTGTGGCCACTGCAGAAGTCATGGAGGTTGCAGGAAGTCACAGAATCCATCACTTCCACCACCTCCGTGACAGACACGGAGATAAACCCTTCCCTGCTGTGACTGCAGTTCCTGGAAGGAAAGAGAAGAACAGAAAGTGACGAGAGAAAGAAAAAGAGAGATTCCCTGTCACCTCTCTCCCTGCTGCCTCCCCCCGTGTATTCTGTAACCCCATCTCACTGGGTTCCCTGTGCTGGTGCCATGGGGGTGACACTAGAGTTCTGGGGATTTGGGGGGCCCTTCATTTCTCAACATTTCACACAAATTTGTCTTTGGGCTGAAATTCCTCCTGTGAGGCCTCTCAGTCAGAGCTGTACCCCACCCTGTTTGCGGGGGGTGGGGGGAAGAGGGGAGATGTAAATTGCAGAGCAGGCACAGAAGTCGCCCATAAAGGGTCATATTGATCTGGTGACTGGTTCTGACCGGGGTCACACGTCCTCTGACACAGGCTCATGTGCAGAACATGGGAGCTCTGGCTTGTCCTAAATGCTGTAGACTGTGAGTTCCTGGAAAGGGCAGGGGAGAGGGAGCAAGAGGAGAAAGGCAGAGACATTGGAGACGAGGAATTGGGGGGAGAAGAAGGAGAGAACAGAGAGACAATAAATGATTGAAGCAGAACAGGTGTCCCAACTCCATCTTGCTCATCACAGGTGTTCAGAGAGACAGGTAGTTGTGGGTTTTCCAGTGTCAAGTCTGAACTTTGATTCTAACAATGTGCGTTGAAATATCAAGGGGATCTCCACATACCTGATCTCTTCCCTCTCCCCTTTTTTAGTATTAATTTTTATTTTGACGTGTTTGGCTTAACCGTGATCGTCTCTTTCCCCACCTGTATTGCAATTTGGGGGTTATGTTTATTGTGCCTCCCTTTTGTTCATGTCATTATAATTGTAACAGCAAAGGAATGTGCAGGAGCAAAAACTGACTCAAAACTTCATTTCCCCATCACGCCGGAACATCCTACAAACAGCTCACGCAGCTGGAATCATAACACACAAGGCCAGGGGATGGGAGATGCAGGTTTCCAAGTGTTCTGTCTTTCTTAGATGACACATTCCAGCCCCTTGTGTGCCTCCATACTTGTATGACCTGCTGGACTTCGACACATTTATTGTCTCATTCTATAGATAATGTGATTGTAACACAATGTGACTGAAATTAAACCACTTCCAGATGAGGAAACAACAGAAGAGAAAAGCCATTATTGCATTGGCTGGGAATCAAACCCAGATGAATTGCTTAGAAGACACCTACGCACACCACTATACCAATGCATCTGGCAGGAGTATCTTTCCTGCAGGCTCTGTGTGCTGGCAATGGGGTGACATATGACCATGGAGGTAGTGAGCAGGGTGGTTGGGCTGGAAGCTGCCTGACAGCTGGGAGCAGAGTTAGGATCCCAGAGTGACTGAAAGGGGGCAAAGGTGAAAAAAGACGGTTACTCACCTGTAGTAACTGTTGTTCTTCGAGATGTGTTGCTCCAATCCATTCCAGTTAGGTGTGCGCGCCGCGCGTGCACAGCATCTCGGAACTTTTTTCCCTAGCAACCCCGGCGGGCCGACTGGGCGCCCCCTGGAGTGGCGCCGCTATTGCGCTAAATATATACCCCAGCCGGCCCGACCGCTCCTCAGTTCCTTCTTGCCAGCTACTCCGACAGTGGGGAAGGAGGGCGGGTCTGGAATGGATTGGAGCAACACATCTCGAAGAACAACAGTTACTACAGGTGAGTAACCATCTTTTCTTCTTCGAGTGATTGCTCCAATGCATTCCAGTTAGGTGATTCCCAAGCCTTACCTAGGCGGTGGGGTCGGAGTGAGACGTGGCGGAGTGTAATACCGCAGAGCCGAAGGCTACGTCGTCTCGAGACTGCTGCACCAACGCGTAGTGGGAGGCGAAGGTGTGCACCGAAGACCAGGTGGCCGCTTGACAGATGTCCTGGATTGGGACGTTGGCCAGGAAGGCCAGAGATGAGGCGTGCGCCCTCGTCGAGTGTGCAGTGACACGGCCTGGTGGTACACGAGCCAGCTCGTAGCAGGTCCGGATACACGCAGTGACCCAGGAGGAAATCCGCTGGGAGGATATCGCATCTCCCTTCATGCGGTCAGCCACCGCGACGAACAGCTGGGGCGAACGCCGGAAGGACTTAGTCCGCTCAATGTAGAAGGCGAGCGCCCTACGGACGTCGAGCGTATGTAGCTGCTGTTCCCGAGGCGAGGCATGCGGCTTCGGGAAGAATACCGGGAGGAAGATCTCCTGATTGAGATGGAATGCTGACACCACCTTCGGGAGAAAGGCCGGATGAGGGCGCAGCTGCACCTTGTCCGTATGGAAGACCGTGTACGGCGGATTCGCCGTTAGGGCGCGAAGCTCTGAAACTCGCCTCGCTGAAGTAATGGCCACGAGGAAAGCCGTTTTCCACGAGAGGTAGAGCAGGGAGCACGTGGCCAAGGGCTCGAACGGAGGACCCATCAGCTTGGTCAACACGAGGTTCAAGTCCCAGGTCGGGGCAGGGCGCCGCACCGGCGGGTACAAGCGGTCCAAGCCCTTGAGGAAACGGGAAACCATCTGGTTCGAGAAGATGGACCGACCTTCCACGGAGGGACGAAAGGCGGATACTGCTGCCAGATGGACTCTCAAGGAGGAGACCGCCAGACCTTGCTCCTTAAGGTTCCAGAGGTAGTCCAGAATGGTAGGGACCGGTACCAGGAAGGGATTAAGACCTTGGTGATCACACCAGAGAGCAAACCTCTTCCACTTCGCCAGGTAAGTGGAGCGAGTGGAAGGCTTTCTGCTCTCGAGCAGGACCTGTTGAACCGCTGCAGAGCAGTCCCTCTCCGTGTGGGTCAGCCACTCAGGTACCAAGCTGTAAGATGGAGGGACTGCAGGTTCGGATGGTGGAGTCTGCCAAAATCCTGGGTGATGAGGTCCGGCCACAACGGAAGAGGGATGGGCTCCCGAACGGAGAGCTCGAGCAGCAGGGTGTACCAGTGCTGCCTCGGCCAGGCCGGCGCGATCAGAATGACGTGGGCCCGGTCCCTCCGAAGCTTCAGGAGCACTCGGTGCACGAGCGGGAAGGGAGGGAAGGCGTAGAGGAGGCGATCCCTCCAGTGATAAAGGAAGGCGTCCGACAGGGAGCCTGGCGAGCGACCCTGGAACGAGCAAAACCGGTGGCACTTCCTGGTCTTTGGAGGCGAAGAGGTCTACTTGGGGAAACCCCCACCTCCGGAAGATTGTGTGGACGACATCTGGACGGAGAGACCACTCGTGGGAGAGGAACGACCTGCTGAGATGATCGGCCAGCGCGTTCTGCACTCCCGGAAGAAAGGATGCTTCCAGGTGAATTGAGTGGGTCACGCAGAAGTCCCACAGGAGCATCGCTTCCTTGCAGAGGGGGGAGGAGCGGGCTCCGCCTTGCTTGTTCACGTAGAACATCGCGGTGGTGTTGTCCGTGAATACTGTCACACAACGACCTTGGAGGCGGGCGCAGAAGGTGCGATAGGCCAGGCGGATGGCGCGTAGCTCGCGAACGTTGATGTGCAGGGCGAGCTCCTGGACCGACCACAGGCCCTGCATGTGGAGATTGCCCAGGTGGGCCCCCCAACCGAGTGCTGAGGCGTCCGTGGTCAAAGTAGCGGACGGCCGAGGAGGGTGAAATGGGACTCCCGCACACACGACGTCCGGGTCGAGCCACCAGCGGAGGGACTCGAGGGTCGTCCTGGTGACCGTGACCACCATGTCGATGGGGTCTCGATGAGGGCGGTACACTGACGCGAGCCAAGACTGGAACGGGCGGAGGTGGAGCCGCGCGTATGCTGTGACATACGTGCACGAAACCATGTGGCCCAGGAGGCGGAGGCAGGAGCGCACCGTCGTGGTTGGGAAGGCGACGAGGTCCCGGATGATGGAGACCATCGTCTGGTGCCGAGCGCGAGGGAGGCAGGCTCTGGCCGTCATGGAGTCGAGGACCGCTCCGATGAACTCCACCCGCTGCGTCGGAATCAAAGTGGACTTCTCTGTGTTGATGAGAAGACCGAGCCGCTGAAAGAGAGACAGGATCTCTGCCATGTTGCCCATCACAAGTTGCCGGGACTGGCCTCGAACCAGCCAGTCGTCGAGATACGGATAAACGTGCATCTGACGACGTCGGAGGGCTGCGGCGACCACCGCCATGCATTTGGTAAACACCCTCGGGGCGGTGGACAGTCCGAACGGCAACACCGTGAACTGGTAGTGGGTGTCGTTGAGCACAAATCGAAGGTAACGACGATGTGGAGGATAGATCGCGACATGGAAGTAGGCGTCCTTCATGTCGAGGGCGGCAAACCAGTCTCCCGGATCCAGAGAGGGAATGATGGTCCCCAGAGTGACCATGCGAAACTTGGGCTTGAGCAGGTACTTGTTCAGCTCGCGAAGGTCCAGAATAGGACGTAGCCTGCCTTTCGCCTTGGGGATGAGAAAATAACGGGAGTAGAATCCCCTGCCCCTTCTGTCCTGAGGCACTGCCTCTATGGCACCCACGCTCAACAGAGTCTGGACCTCCTGTAAGAGGACTTGCTCGTGAGAGGGGTCCCTGAAGAGGGACAGGGAGGGTGGGTGGGAAGGCGGGGGCGAAACAAATTGCAGGCGGTATCCCGACTGGACTGTCTGGAGCACCCAGTTGTCCGACGTTAACCGGGACCACGCCGAAAAGAAATGGGAAAGGCGATTGTGAAACAGAGGGGAAGGATCCAGTAGGGAGAGTGATGGGCCGTCCTTGAGCGTCCCATCAAAAGGCCTGTTTGGCCACCTGAGGGGCCTTTGAAGCAGCCTGGCCCTGGTTGCGGCGGTTGCCGGACGGTCGACGGTGATTTTGGGCCGGACGTCAGCTGTTGTAGGGCCGATACCGGGACTGGTAGGCCGGTCGGGAGGGCTGTGGTCTGAAGGGCCTACGCTGCGTCGCCGGCGTATGCATGCCTAACGTGCGTATCGCGATACGGCCGTCCTTTAAAGTTTGGATCCTAGAATCCGTCTTCTCAGAGAACAGCCCTTTAGTGTCAAAGGGGAGGTCCTGCAACGTATATTGGACCTCCGGCGGCAGGGTGGAAGACTGCAGCCAGGCGATACGCCGCATCGTGACCCCGGAAGCCAAGGTCCTCGCCCCCGAGTCTGCAGCGTCGAGTGCGGCCAAAATAGAGGATCTGGACGATCTTCGTCCCTCCTCCAACATGGCCGCGAACTCCTGTCGGGAGGCTGACGGCAGGAGCTCGGTAAACTTCGCCAGGGACGTCAGGATGTCAAAGACGTACCTGGCGAGGAGGACCATCTGGTTGGCAATCCTCATTTGCAGGCCTCCTGCAGAATAGACCTTTCGGCCCAGCAGGTCCATACGCTTCGCGTCCTTCGACTTGGGCGCGGAAGCCGGTTGACCGTGCCGCTCCCTGTCATTAACCGACTGGACTACCAGGGAGTCCGGGGTCGGATGCATGTACAAGTATTCATAGCCCGTGGGAGGGACAGAGTACTTTCGCTCAACCCCACGGGCTGTAGGGGGCACGGATGCTGGTGTTTGCCAGATAGTGGTGGCGTTCTTTTGCACCGTCCGTACAAACGGAAGTGCAACCCTCACCGGCGTGTCGGCCTCGACCACATTGGTGATAGGGTCCTCGTCCTCGTGTACCTCCTCTATGGGCAAGGCCATTGACGTCGCCACACGACGAAGGAGGTCCTGGTGAGCTCTTACGTCAATTGGCGGAGGCTCCTTAGTTGCTGCACCGGCCACCGTCTCATCAGGCGAGGACGAGGAGGACAACCCTTGGACGACCGGTTCGTCAGAGGGGTTCACCACCTGCCCGCCTGAGGGTGCGGGCTGTGTCTGGTCCTGGGATTCCGACGCCACAGCATCCGCCGCCTGTGGCGAAGGGGCCGGTCTGGAAATCGTCGCCTCTGGGGCTCTGCGCTCCGCCGTGGGGGGCCTAGGTGGAAAAGGCACCCCCTGGGCCTCGTACTGGGCCCATGGCACCCAAAAGCCCCACGGTTGTGCCCCTTGAGGATGGTCTCGTGGGCTGGGCGGCAGGAGTCCGTAGCCATGCGTGCCCGAAGCGACCGACTCGGGTCGAGAAGGCCAGGGCGGTGCCGAAGCACTCGCAGAGTGCGCTGCCGAATGGGGCAGTCCGTCCCCGGGAGGCAGAGAAGCGCGAGGTTGCTCCAGCCGGTACCGGGAAGGAGACCTGGAGTAACGTCCGCCATGGTGCCGGGAGCTCGACCGGTGCCGGGAGCTCGACCGGTGCCGGGAGCTCGACCGGGATTGAGATCGACGGTGCCACGAACGTGCGCGCGAGTCATGGTGCTGGGAGCGGTGCCAGGACGGCGATCTCTGATGGCGCCGACGCGATGGCGACCTGGATCTCGTGCGGCGTCGGGAGTACGACTGGTACCGCGATGACGAGCGGTACCGGGACTGCGACCGGCGTTTTGATGGCGACCGGTACCGCGAAGGTGAGCGGTGCCGAGATCGCGAGCGCCTGGATGGAGACCTGCCGCGGGACCGGGAACGAGACCGGGACCGGGAGCGACGTCCATGCTGCCTGTCCAGGGACGGTGGCCGGGTCATCCTGGCCGGCTTCCCCGCTGACACGACAGCCCGCACCGGCGGTGCCGGGGGCCGGAGGCCTGGTGCCTCTATCAGCTGGATCAGGTCTCTTGCGGAGGCGAATGTCTCCGGCGTTGATGGTAGCCGGGGCTCAACTGCGGACGGTACCGGGGAGCGTGGCGGTGCCGGACTCGACGGGCCTTGCGGCGCCGGAGTCAAGGGTCCGGTGCACGGTTTGTGCACTGGCACCGCAGGTGCCGCCGACTGCGCAACCTTTCTTGCAGAGTCCTCAGAGCGGGCCTGCGCTACTGCTTTCGACTGCCTGTGCTTCTTCTTCGGCGAAAGCGAGCGGTGCCGCGACTGCGTAGCCGCCTTCTGTATTGGCGGCGCCGCGGAGGTGGAGCGGCTCGGTGCCGCCGGTGCGCTCTGCACCGAGGCAGTTCGCGGTGCCGGCGCAGACGGTGCCGGTGGTCGAAGCGACGCTTCCATTAAGATCTGCTTTAGACGGATGTCCCGCTCCTTTCGGGTCCGCGGTTTAAAAGTCAGGCAGATTGAACACTTGTCCGTTCTATGCCCTTCTCCCAGGCAACGGAGACAGGCGTCGTGCGGGTCTCCGATGGGCATAGGCTTCTGGCACGCCGCGCAGGGCTTAAAGCCCGGTGCCTTGGGCATGAGCCCGCACCGGGTGAGGTAAAAAGGGGAAACCCCCCTTTTTCACCTTATCTATACTAACCAACTATCTAAACTGTAAAACTAACTACAAAAACTAACTATATACAAGAGATGTAAACGCTAGGGATCGTGGAGAACGAAGAGCACTCCACAGTTCCAACTGGCCGTCACGGGCGGCAAGAAGGAACTGAGGAGCGGTCGGGCCGGCTGGGGTATATATTTAGCGCAATAGCGGCGCCACTCCAGGGGGCGCCCAGCCGGCCCGCCGGGGTTGCTAGGGAAAAAAGTTCCGAGATGCTGTGCACGCGCGGCGCGCACACCTAACTGGAATGCATTGGAGCAATCACTCGAAGAAGAACAGATCTCATTGGGAGCTGGCCCCACACCTGCCCCACCCCTAGGAGAGGGGAACTGAAGCTCAACTTCAATCACAGAAAAATCTTCCCGAGAAGGAAGGGAACAGCTTGTTTTAAAGACCAGGTTTGTGTTTGCTCCTGCTACATACGGAGGGGCTGGGTAGTGCTGATTCCAGCCCCAGACTCTGGGAGGATAAGGAACAAATTCAGGCTGCCAGTGACCTGCAGGAGGGAGATGATCTTTTGACAGTGACGGACGCCTCGTCCTAAAGGCCTTTGTCTGCCCCCTTCCAGTGACTGTTTGGTACAGGAATGCAGCCCCCACTCCTGGGTCTCTCCTGGGGAAATAACGTTTCTGTGCAAAACACCAAAGCTTTTAACAGAAAGGAAGAAAAGGAAATGGCCACATGATGGGACTAGGACATAAGGAATGAAACACACATGGGCGGCGAGTTATATACCCACGTGGTGCCCGGGCACCAGCAATATTCAGAGCCCTGGGGCCCAGCTCCACCAAAGTTTGGGGCCGGGTCTCCCCTCCGGCCCCACCTGCCACCCCCCGTGCTTCCCCCGAGTGTCCCCCGGGCCCCCTTGCTGGCCCCATGCAGGTCCCTGGGCCCCGGAGGGAGCAGAGCGTCCCTGCCTCTTCCATGCAGCTCCATGCTGCCTCCCTGCAGCAACTGCTGCCACAGGGTCCTAGTGCCCCCCCTCTCCCCAACTCGCTGCCAGGGCAGACTGACTCTGAGCCTGCCCTTCCACCTCAGACCCTTCCCTTTTCCAGCGGGACCCTCCACCATCACAGCCCCACCCCCCACCCCCCGCAGTCACCACTCCTGCCCCATGCTGGGCAAGGAGACAGCCCCATCCCCCACCCCCAGTGAGGCTATAGTCAGGGGCAACAGCAGGGGAGGAGGTGCATGCAGCACCCCCCGGCACCCATCATGGGGGAGGCGAGGGAGATTCCTGGACCTGAGAAGGGCCCTAGGAGCACCTGCAGTGACAGTGGTGGGAGTGAATGTGCTGCTGGGGGGGAGGGGGGGGAATGAGGGGTTCCTCCCCCAGAGCTTGCTGCTGCCAGCAGGGAAAGGGCTGGGGGGAGTCCTCCTTTCTGGCTCTTGTCCCGGAGCAGCCTGCCTGCACCCCAAACTCATCCCCAGCCCTGCCCCACCCCAGAGCCCACACCCCCAGAGCTTTCACCCCCCCACCACATCCTCAACCCTCTGCCCAAGCCCTGAGCCCCTCCCACACCCCAAACCTCCCATCCCCAGTTCCAGCCAGAGCCTTCATTCCCACCCCACACCCCAACCCTCTGCCCCAGCCCTGAGCTCCTCCCACACCCCAAACCTCCCATCCCCAGTTCCAGCCAGAGTCCTCATCCCCCCTCACACCCCATCCTTCTGCCCCAGCCGAGCCCCCTCCAACACCACAAACCCCTCATCTCCAGCCCCAGATAGAGCTCTCACACACCCCTGCACCCCAACCCTCTGCCCTAGTCCTGAGCCCTCCCACACCCCAAACACCTTATCCCCATCCCAGACACAGCCCTCATCCCCCTGCACCCTAACCCTCTGCCCCAGCCCTGAGCCTCTCCAACACCCCAAACCCCCCAGCCTCAGACAGAGCCCTCACCCCCCACACCCCTACCCTCTGCTCTAGCACTGAGCCTCTCCCACACCCCAAACCCATCATTCCCAGCCCCAGCCAGAGCCCTCATCCCCCTGCACCCTAACCGTCTGCCCCAACCCTGAGCCCCCTCCTGCATCATGAACCCCTCATCCCCAGCCCCACCACACAGCCATCACCCCACACCCCAACCCTCTGCTATAGCCCTGAGCCCCCTCCCACACCCCAAACCTCTCATCCCCAGCCACACCCCAAACTCCCTCCCAGAACCTTGGGCAGGTGGGGGGTGGAGTTTGGGCAGGTTCTGGGCACCACCAAAATTTCTACAAACCTACCGCCCATGGAAACACAAGATGCTTCTCCCATGTGCATTGACTTTTAACCTTGTTTGTGGTGGTGGTGTATCCATGTTGGGCCCAGGGGTCCTCTGGGGCGCCGGGCATTAGCCACTTTCGGGAGAGTGGACTAGATGAACTGGTCCGACTCAGTGTGGCTGTTCTTATGTTCTAACTGCTGGTTATGGAAGAGACGACCTTCCAGGCTACACAGAACTGAAGAAGTGTGTGGGGTTAGCTCCACAGCTTGTCTCTTTCACCAACAGAGGTTGGTCCTCTGCAAGCTCTTACCCTCACCCGCCTTGTCTCTCTTGGACTCTGAAAAGTGCTTTCTCTCCACTCCCCTTGGAGAGACGTTAAGTTTCCCTTTGGGCAACTATCAGGCTGAAGCAATTGTATTGACTGTGACACTAGAATTGAAGATTTAATATTATAAATAAATGAGTCTAAACCTGAGGTTCTGGTTTTCACATTGGTTTTTCTAACTCCGTTCCCAATGGTCTTCTAGAAAGGGCTCCAGGCTGCCTGCCCAGCCCAGCAAAAGTGGCCAGGAGAAAGCCCACACTGCTGCTCTTTCAGGTACTTGAAGGCTGCTATCAAATCCCCCCTCACTCAGTCAGTCCTCAGTCTGTGGCAGTGCATAGGATTCTTCTGTCCTAAGTGCAGGACTTTGCACTTCTCCTTGTTGAACCTCCTCAGATTTCTTTTGGCCCAATCCTCCAATTTGTCTAGGTCACTCTGGACCCAAACCCTGTCCTCCAGCGCTTGGATTCTTTACATGCTTTCACAGAGCAAAGAGCACATGTTCCATCATTTCATAGGGCAGAGTTTTGTGCTATCAGGAGCTTTCCCTGTGTGGATTTGACAGGTGGATCAACACAGAGACACATTGTGACCCTTCTCAGGGTGCTGAGGACTGTGAGTCTCCTTGTTGCCACCTGCCACAAGGAAGAGGGAGTTTTGGATTTGGCAGCTGGATGTTAGTGACCAAACTCACCAGCCTGCTGGAACTCAAGGACCCTCCTCTGAGCTACAGCAGCCACCTTAACCCTTGAGTTCCTTCAACGTGTCCCCCTCTGGGGTCCAGCCCGGATCACCAGATACTCGGTGAAATCCCAGATCCTCTCTTGCCCAAGTATCCCAGGTTACTAGTTTTACTGTGGACCATTGCTACTGTATCTCACACAGCACTTGAGTACAGTTATCGAACAAGCAAAAAATTTATTTCACAACGGACAGAGATTTAAACAAACAAACGTGAGTGATGGAAACCAACTGTTACCAACTAAACAAAGGCAGAAAGTGATAGAATAGAAAGGCCAGCACAAAAAACTGAGAGAGGAACAATAAGATACTAAAAGGACAATGGTTGGAACTCTCCATTTCTCTCAGTTTCTGGACTGATGGGTAGTAGAGTTGTAGCAACAGTTGAGGAACCAGGGTAAATTAAATCTAAGGTTTGAGCTGCTAGTGAAGCATTTTCCACACTCACGGCATTCATAGGGCCTCTCTCCTCCGTGGATTGTTTGATGCCTAATAAGGTGCGAACTGCGATTGAAGGTTTTCCCGCACTCAGTGCATTCATAGGGCCTGTCCCCTATGTGGATTCTCTGATGTCTAGAAAGGGCTGATCTTTGAGTGAAGCTTTTCCCGCACTCAGTGCATTCATAGGGCCTTTCCCCTGTGTGGATTCTCTGATGTTGAGAAAGGGCTGAGCTGTGAGAGAAGGTTTTTCCACACTCACTGCATGTATTTTTTCTCTTTCACCTGAGGATATCCTGCTGTGTTGTGGTTTCCATGAGGATCTTCTGAGTTCCCCAAGAAGAAATAAATTTATCCACTTTCTTCCCTGGCTGGTTTCCTTGATCTGTTTTTGGTCTGTGCTGAATCTCCCAGGATTTTCCCTGCTCATGACTCCTGGACACATTCCTTTTCCATCTTTGCGATAATGCTCTGTTTTTACCCACTGGCTCAACATTTTCAGGCTGAGAATTCCGCTCCTCTTTCTCACATGCCATTGCATCACCTGCTGTGACAGAGACAGAAACCTCAAACAGGGATGGAAAGGAGAAGACCAAACAAAAACAAGTGCTGAAGACAGGTCAAATAAAAATCAGGAGCTGAACTCCCCCAAACTCTTCCCCCAAATAGGAGAGAGGAGGGGGATGAATTCAGCCTTCACATCCCATCCAAATACGCAGGGGGAAGGGAGGAAGCTACTGCCTGGTGTCTGCTAGGATCTATAGGAAGCCATGAGCTATATTTACCCTGATGATACGACCCCTGCTAGGGACAATAATGAACTGAGAGATCTCCCCAAGGGCTTTGTTGGGCATCCCAGATGTTTCCTTCAGGCACTTACAGATTCTGAGGTGGTTTAATGTTTCCTCACCTGTGCAGGGAGATTTCAGAATCTCTCTTTCCTTTGAACCCTGGAGGTCTGGGACCCATGGCTCTTCCCCTTCACTCTTTCCAGCGTGATGTGAGCTGGGAGATCACATCACGCTGGAAAACTAGAAACCCTGCTCAGATGAAAGAAAACAAAGGAGTTCAGTTGATTTCATAAGACTTGGTCATAAAAAAAACATTCTATTCATTTTTCCTCCCATCCCAACCATTCCCATGGGCAGCAGGGAGCCCTTTGAGGAGCTGATTAAAAGGGCAAGGGAGGGGGAGCTGGAAGGTCCCTGGATAAAGGAAGGGGGCAGCAGTGGAGGATGGGTGGGTGACTGGCAACTGATGGTTGGGGGCAACTGTGTTGGTAGTTAGGGGGCAACAACTGGGATTGGGAAACGGGGGTCTGGGCAGTCCCCATGGGGGACACGTGCGCCTCCCTTCCTGCCCTGGCAGAGAACAGGCATCTCCTAGAATATCAGGGCTGGAAGGGACCTCAAGAGGTGTCAAGTCCAACCCCCTGCTCAAAGCAGGGCCAATCCCCAACTAAATCCCCAAATGGCCCCCTCAAGGAGTCAGCTCCCAGCCCTGGGTTTAGCAGGCCAGTGCTCCAACCACTGAGCCATCCCACCCCCACTCCAGGGGCAGCCATGTGCTGGGGAATGACTCAGGGCAACAATTTCCCACCTAAACAAGGACAAATCGCTGCAGATAAAATGGGTGGGAAAATGCCCCTCACTAGAGAAGATTTTAAACTGACGTTTGAGACTCATGGGGAGAAGGGGGGAAATCGGGGGAGACGAGAGAGCTGATCATTGGAGGGGAAAGGGGGGAAATCGCCCCAGATTTTATAGCCCCATGTGAGATACTGAGAGAAAAGGGGCAGAACTGGAGAGAATTTGTATCGGGGGCGAGAGGCAAGTGGCACAAACAGGGGAAGGATCCAATTAACCCCCCTCCCCCCTTCCCCCGCCCACCACTCCTCCCCCCCCGGGAATTTCCTGGCTGCACAGAGACAGTTCAACCCCCCCCCCGCGTCTCACCGACCTTCCCCTCCCTACAACTCCAGCTTCTCCCCTCCCTGCCTGACACCCCCCATCTCCCCCCACACCACAGGGGATCCCCCCGCCAGGCCCCAGTCTCTGCCCCCCAAATCCCAGCGGTGCCAGGGGTGGATCCTGCTGCAGCTCGACTGGGGCTGAGGCAGCTCTGAGGCTTCTCCCAGGTTCCCCGGGACAGAGTCACTTTCCTATCCCCCCAGTGCCCCCCCCCCGGGGTCTCTCACTCACCGGGGGGCTCCGGCCCAGGGGGCTGGTGCGGGCAGAGCCCGGGGCTGCCCAGGGGGCTGGTCCCAGCTGGAGAAAGCCCCCCCGGCCGAGGTAGGAATGTGCTGCTGGCAGCAGCCTGGGGCTGGGCCGTCTCCATGGGGGACACTTGCTCCTCCCTCCCCTTCCTGGCCCTTCCCAGGCCCCGTTGCCAGCAGAGAGTGCCCCCCCCCAGCCCAGCCCAGAGGTGTCCCTGTCTCAGGGCCCCCCCAGCCTCTGCCCATTCACCCTCTGCCCAGCTCAGGAATCACTCGGGGGAACCATTTCCCACCCGCACAAGGACAAATCCCTGCAGCTGGAAATGGGGGAAACACCTTTCCCCCCTGTGCAGGTGCAGCGGGTCCCACGGGCCGGCGCGAGGCCCAGGACCTTCCACTCTCCGGCTGGTTTAGAGCCATTGAGGAGGAGCCCTGGGGCGTCCAGACGACGGGTGGGTTTCGTCGTTGGCCGGGAGGCCCTGTGGGAGGCTGGACACCAGGGATGCAGGACGGCAGGAATGGGGGTGACAGGCCTCCTGTTCCTCAGTCTCACGGCGGGACCGAGGGGGTTCGTCACTGGGAAGACCCGACCGTGGAGGGGCTGTCACTGGGGGGGACGGCCCCGCGCAGGCGCTGAGCACGTCCTTATATCACTTCTGTGGCGGGAAAAGTGCTGAGGAGATGGAACGCTGAGGGCTGGTTTTGGCGGGAAAAACCGGTTTGGACTGGTTTGAGCCTGTCCCCTGATGGTAAACAAGTCCCCTCTCAGAGATGGAGTCCAGGGGTCAATAGTTCATATGCTCCAGATTGGATCTTATTGTAAAACCAGTGATTTACTTCATAGACATCTTATTAACCAACTCATTGAACCTATTAAACCAGGACCCACAGAAGGTTAATACAGCCCGCACTGCCCGAGCTCTATTTCAGCCCCACATTTTTGGGTGGACCTCCCACAGTGGGAGCTGCAGAGCCCTCTCCCGCAACACACACACAGAGCACTCCCCTGCAACAGATGGATCAGACTGAACAGCTTTCAAACCTGGAGGAGGCTCTTACCTTCTAAACAGGGACGGCTGTTTTCTAGTATAATCACTAAAAGGGAAGGAGAAAACTCGAAAGAGGTTCCTCCTGGCGCTCATGTCCGTGAACCCGAATACTCTCTCAGTACTCAGAGAGAGACCTGGAGAAGGAGACTTGCTGGAGCAAAGCCAGCGGGGTCTCTGAGGTCTCCCTGGCCCCTCGCCCCAATCCTGCCTGGCTGATGTCAGCATCTCTCTGTGAGGTCACCACCTCCCCACCACCTTTCACCAATAGTCTGAGGTCCTGCCAAAGGCCTTTGTGATGTCGCTGCCACACGCCTCCCTTGCTGTGCCAATATCCTGCCCTTCCCTAGGCACTTTGCAGGTTTGAGCTGCTCCCTGTGGATCACCCCACTCAAGGAGCGTTCGTTCTAGGCAGCAAGCCGGCTAGACAGGGAAACATCAGACGCTGCTCCCAATGCTGCACTCGGTTTTTTAGAAATTAGTCGACTTTATGGCCAGAAGAGACCATTAGAGCATCTAATCTGACCCCCTGCATATCACAGGCCTCCTGTATGACACAATAGCTACTTTGGGGGCAAACACATTCCAGAAAGGCATCTAGTCTTCATTAAATGACATCAAGAGATGGAGAATGCACCACTTTCCTTGGTAGATTGTTCCTATGATGAATCATCCTCGCTGCTGAATTTTTGTGCCTTAGTTGTAATATGAATTTGTCTCTTTTCACCTTGCAGCCATTGGGTCATCTTATGCCTTTCTCTGCTCGATTAAAGAGCTCTTAAATACCCAATCATTTCTCTCCATTAAGGCACTTCAATGAAGTCACCTTTCAATCTTCTTTTGATAAGCTGGACAGGTTGAGCTCTTTCAGTAGCTCACTAGAAGGCATTTTTTTCCAGCCCTCAGGACATTTGGTGGCTCTTTGCTGCCCCAACTCCAATTTCACAACATCTTTTTCAAACAAAGACAACAAAATTGGAGGCAGTATTCCAGTATCAGTCTCACTGATGCCGTGTCACCTCCTGTGACGTTATTGACATAATCTGTAATTGTATAGATCACTGTTGCGACCACTGTTCTATAGTTGCAGTGAATATTGTAGAAAGGTTGTCGTGTAAGAGATCTATGGAGAGGTTCTGATTGGCTGATTATAATGATGCTATCTCTAGATGTGTATCATTTTTGTAGTTGACGTTATAAATATTGGCTCTATGCTGCCTGTATTTCAAACTTGTGGTCTGCTTCTGGGGAACACCCCAGATAAGTTGGTGTCAGTTCTGCCTAGCCTGCTTAATGGCCCATTAAGGACCATCAGCTCTACAATCGACCCATTGAGAGAAGGCAGATACGCCTTGTGACTCAGCAAGGTCTGCAGGGACCTGCCTATGGACAGAACTCTAAGGTTTTTCTGTGCCACGTGCTGGATAGAGTGTCCTTGCGACAAAGAAAGCAAAGACCACATGGCAAGAGGCTATAAAAGGCTGATGCCTCGTCTCCATCTTATTTTCAGTCCTGCTTCATGTCTCTGGAGGGACTTTGCTACAAACTGAAGCTCTAGACGAAGGACTGAATGACCCATCCCAGCTGTGGATGGACTCCAGAGACTTGATTTGAACCTGCAGTTTATTCCATCACTGCTACAAGCCTGAACCAAGAACTTTGCCATTACTGTGTGTAATTGATTCCTTTAACAATTTTAACTCTCATCTCTATTTCTTTCTTTTTATGAATAAACCTTTATATTTTAGATGTTGTAAGGGAAAATCCAGTGTTATCCAAGGCCTTGTAGGCCCAGGCCTCATGTCAAGCTGCCAGGGCCGGCCAGACAAGCCAAGCACGGGGGCACGGAGGAGACAGTGGAAAGTCCTAACCGTCCCCGACTGAAAAACAATTTTGTTATATCCCCGACTGTCAACACGTAACCACATAGAACAGATAAGTAATAACAGGAAAAGCCTAATATGGAAGAAATTTACTCCTGCTCCAATCAGCATTAACTTTGCAATATTTTTTTAGCAAAATAATAAGGAAATTATGTATGTAACTTGCATATTACGATTGTGGTTTTAAGCTTTATAAGGCTGTCTGTAACCAGCTTCGGGGAGGCCGTTTCCATAACGGTTCTCCCCTGCGTGTTTCTAATCAATAAAAGGCCTCAGGCTGATCTGATTGAAAACACAACACATGGATCAATTTTTCCATAACAACACTAAAGGATTTGCAAGAGCGTGATTTGTGGGTAAGATCTGACTCGTCTATTGACCTGTATCTGGGGCTTGGTCCTTTGGGGTCCTTTGAGAGAACCCGTTTTCTTTTACTGGGGTTTTGGTTTTCATAACCATTCATCCCCATAAGGAGCGGGGATGGTGGTGATAGAAGGGAACTGGAATAGCTGAGGGAATTGCTTGTATGACGTCCAATTGGCCAGTGGGGTGAAACCAAAGTCCTCTCTGCATGGCTGCTGTGACGTGCTTTAATAGTAAAGGGCACCCAGCCTCGGGCTGTGACTGCCCTGCTCCAAGCAATTTGTCCTGAATTGATACTCTCAGCAGTGTCCTGACAGAGGCTGCATTGTTACAGGGGTCCTCCGGGATTACAGCTGGGAACTCTCCAAAGCTCAGGATGCGCTTCCTCAGCTAGGGGAAGTATGTAACCCACACACCTCCAGGGGGTGGTGGGGTGTCCCAGCTAGTGGCACCAAGATCACTTAGAGGGAGCAATAAAGCATGTCTTCTATACAGCCTTCGCTAGCAGCCGTGTGGCTTTTAGTTCATGCTGTAGAGGCCCACACACTAAACTCCAGAGGTCCCCGGTTCAATCCCGCCCACCACCGCGTCACCAACCTGGATCCGTCAGCATAACAGAGGCAGCTGCCACCCCAAGGAGAGAGCTGCCATGCCACGCCCGGCTGAGAAGAGGTACCAAGCAGTGAGTTGACACCCTTCAGAGCTTCCTGTGATAAACTGTGAACTTAGGACAATAGGGGGGTGGTAGGAAGTGTTGCCCTCAGAGTGGCCTGGGTCAGAGCCCATGGGAGGCCCTGGGCTTCACACCCCACGCCATCTGCTGCATCCTTCCCCCCAAAAGGGCCGAAACCCTGACCAAGAGGCAATATCCCCAAGAGCGAAGGCCATCACGAGGCATCTGTCTTCGAAAGTTTGCAGAGGATGCGGGAGCAGAAAGGGGAGAGAGGATAAGGGTGGAGGGAGGGAGGGAGCCTTATGGGAATCTCTTGTTTACCGCCATCAACCCAATGATCAGATCATTGATGCCTAGAATCTTCCCTGACATGTTGTAATTGATTGGATCTAGGTTTTAAAATGGGTACCACATTTGCAGACGGAGAAATGTCAGAGTTGAGTGGAAAGCCATTGCAAGCTCAGCTAATTAGGCAATGTGGCTTATGCCCCATCTAAGAAGCTCCTTAAACAATAGCTCCCAGTTTTCATTCACATTGTTCTATTTAGTGTTTTTCTCCAAAACACTTTTACTAAACCTTTGGGTCAGCTTTGGAAAGTTAGCCCTTTCAGTGCACCAAATATAAATATTACTGGTGGGGACTGCCCTCTATTGGTCACAAGAACGGCCATACTGGATCAGACCAATGGTCCAGCCAGCCCAGAATCCTATCCTCCCACAGTGGCCAATGCCAGGTGCCCGCGAGGGAATCGACAGAACAGGGAATCATCAAGCGATCCATCTCCTGTCGCCCATTCCCAGCTTCCGGCAAACAGAGGCTGGGGACACTTCAAGAGCATGCTTCTGTATGCCTGCCCATCCTGGCTAATAGCCAATGATGGACCCATCCTCCATCAACTTATCTAGTTCTTTGATGGACCCTGTTATAGTCTTGGCCCTCACAGCATCCTCTGGCAAAGTTTCCCCAGGTTGACTGTGTGTTGGGTGAAGAAATACTTCCTTTGGTTTGTTTTAAACCTGCCATGGTTTGTTTTAAACCAGCCAGGGGAGGGATAGCTCAGTGGTTTGAGCATTGGCCTACTAAACCCAAGGTTGTGTGAGTTCAATCTTTGAGGAGACCTCTTAGGGATCTGAGGCAAAAATTGGTCCTGCTAGTGAAGGCAGGGGGCTGGACTCAATGACCTTTCAAGGTCCCTTTCAGTTCTAGGAGATTGGTATATCTCCAATTTTTTTTTTTTGCTGCCTATTCCTTTCATTTAGTGACCCCTAGTTCTTGTGTTATGAGGAGTAAATAGCACTTCCTTACAGATCCAGACTAACACGGCTATCCCTCTGATAGACAGGCAATATTATATCTCTGTCTTGCTAGCCATCCCTTTCCTAAGGACTTCCCAACATTTTGTTCGCTTTTTTGACTGCCGATGCACATTGAGTACATGTTTTCAGAGAAGTATCCACAGTGACTCCAAGATCTCTTTCTTAAGTTGTAAGAGCTAATTTAGATCCCATCAGTTTAGATGCACATGGGAAAACATGATCCCAATTCTACATTATTTTGCATTTATCCACATTGAATTTCATCTGCCTTTTCGCTGCCCAGTCACTCAGTTTGGTGAGATCCCTTTGTCAAACTTCGCACTCTCTTTTGGACGTAACTAACTTGAGTTGGTTTGTATCATCTGCAAATGTTGCCACCTCACTGTTTACCCCTTTTTCCAGATCACTCAGGAGTATATTGAACAGTGCTGGTCCCAGTACAGACCCCAGGGGGACACCACTATTTACCTCTCTCCATTCTGAAAATCAGACCCTTTCTTTCTTGCCTTTGGACCAGTTACCTATCCCAGAGAGGACCTTCCATCTTATCCCATTTTGCTTCAGAGCCGTCATGGAGAGACCTTGTCAAAGGTTTTCTGAAAATCTAAGTATACTATATCCATGGGATCACCTTTATCCACATGCTTGTTGACGCCCTCAAAGAATTATAGTAGATTTGTGAGGCATGATTTTCCTTTACAAAAACCTTGTTCATTCTTCCTCAATGTAAGCGGGGGCAGACTCACCTGGCGGCACCTCCTGCTGGTCGTCTTGGGAATTAGCTCTCCAGCCATCAGAGCACCCTCTGCAGGCTGGTGATCTGCCTTACTGCAGCTGGCCCCCTGTCCCTCCCAGGACCCCGGTGCCCCTTTTACCCTGGCAATACCCCCTGGCAGTATCCCCCCAGTTCTGGGTCTCCCCCTCCCAGGGGAACCCCCACCCACTATCCTCAGTTCACCTCAGTCTTGGCTACTGCCCAGTCTCCATCCAGCCCCCATTCACTGGGGCAGACTGCAGGGTGAGCCACTCATCACAGGCAAAGGGGTTTGGACCTGCCGCCTCTGCTTCCCCCTGGGCTGCCCCATTGCAGCCCTGCACCTATTCAGCCTATAGTCAGGCCTGCAGCCTGGGGCTTTCCAGGCCAGAGCTCCCAGCTCCTCTGGCCCTTCCCCAGCCCTACTCCCACTCTAGGTGTCTTGCTTGGGTCCCTGCAGCCAGGCCCTTCTCTCACTACAAGCAGAGGGAGACTGACTGGGCTCCTGGCTCACAGCCTCTTCTAGGGGCCAGCTGGGCCTGACTGGGGCATGGCCCCAGCTGAGCCTGCTTCCCCCAATCAGCCCAGGCTCCTTGCCCCAGCCCCAGCCCCAGCCCTCTCCTGGGCTGCTTCAAGCCCCGCAGGGCAGGAGCAGGTAACCACCCGCTACACCCAGCAAATTCCGTTCACCGATGGGTCTAATCATTGGGCTCTACAATTCCACCCAATGTGCCTGGTACTGACGTTAGCCTCAGTGGCCTGTAATTGCCAGCTGCGTCTCTGGAGCCTTTTTCATACACTGCTCCAGCCAGGGACTAATGGCAGCCCCAGACTTCCCCTTTCTCCCTTCTGGGAAATCAAGTTCAAGTTCTACAAGCAGCTAAAGAAGCTTCAACCCTGCATCTGAATTAATGTCACATTTCTCACTGCCCGACACAAACAAATGTCATTTCAATCCCAGGTGAGTCCACTTCAGTCATTCCTCAGCCCCATTCCTTCACCCTTCTGCCTTAGCTTAGGGCATTGCGCCACCCTGTGGGCATTTCATGTTCCCTCCTCAGTTTCACATACAGACACAATTTCCTTTGCTGTTCAATGAACAGCAAAACCTTTCTGTGTCTCTAGTGTGAGCCAGGGCATTCAATTTCATTGAAACCTTCTCTCCTGCAATGGCAACGGTCAGACAGAGGGGACGTGGCCACCTTCAGCCCTGAGAGTGAGATATTCACTCTCCTCTTTCTTCAAGCTGCTGTTGTTAGTCCATAAAACATGTACCATGGAGTAAAAAGCTGAGTTTACTCCAGGGTGAGGAAAGAAAGGAGCCACCAACTCCCTGAAAAATCTCAGTGCCCCAGAGAGAACCTGCCCCTGCTATTGGAATCACTGATGTGCTTCAGCTACAATGGGGAAAGTATCTGCTCTCATGGGGGTATAGCTCAGTGGTAGAGTGTTTGACTGCAGATCAAGTGGTCCCTGCTTCAAATCCAAGTGCTCTCTAATAAGCCTCTTATTTTTATTTTTGAAAAAAGGGAAAACATTTTCATTTCCATTCTCCATTATGTTCAGGAGCTCCACTATACGGGGATGCTTGAAATGAATGTAACACTCAACATTTCACTGTCCAAATGCATAAAAACCTAGCACACCTGTCCATCAGCTGAAATCAGTTCCAATCCTCTAAGTGTCTAGTTTATGTTTTCATCAATTAAACAAAGGGATCATATGAATGTACATTTGCAGATCTCTCTTCTCCAGGGCTGTGCTGTGCAGAAGAACAAGTACCACATCCAGTTGGGGTTCAGGAGTCTGACGAGCAAAGGCCACTTGGTGCGGGCTAAAGTCACCAGCACTTTGGCTCCTTCACATTCAACCAGCAGCTGGACCCCCAGGACAAGGCATAAGAAGACAGTGGCTGTGAGCAGGAAAATAGCCACCAAGAAGCTGGCTAAAGCTGTCAAGATCCCCAGGGAGGTCACCATGCCCATGTCTAGAATGTACTGACTGCAGCGGGGACCAAAAAGGCAGAGAAAAGCCCTCAAAAGTTCTAAGCTGCCAAGCCCCAGAAGGTGATCACAATCCTACCTAAAATCCAGACAGGATTAAGGCTAATGTCATCTCCAAAGCCAGGGCTAAGAAGGTAACACTGAGAAAGAAGTGGAGAGATTTCCATTGGGATGACTCCTGCTCCCCTAATGGCTCTGTTATGAATCACCATGGACCACCCGGAGAGATCAAAGTCCTACAGGACAAACAGCCCCATGGACAGTATAATGAAGTGGTGGCAGTGGGGGGAAGTGCTGTGTTTTGTGTAACACCTGCCAGGTGAGTGATGCACTGCCAGGGCAGCTGCCCATGAGCTCATTTTCTTCGATCTGCTTCTGCTGTTATTTCAGAGCCAGCACTAGCGGGAGTGTGTCCCTGTCACTTCACCAGCTCTAGAACAGGCTCTGTCTGCAGCCCAGCTCTGATTAATCCCACTTTTTAATGTATTCCTACTGCGATACTTTCCCAGTTCATTGCCTCATTCGAACATTCCGGTCAGAGACTGAATATGGGGAGGGATGGACTAATTTGTGTGACATTCGGTAAGTTGCCATCGTATGTGATTGAAACCTCTGCTGGAGGTGGGCAGGAGCCTGTTACACACATAAAATAGCTAAGTTTGACCAAACTACCTGCTACACATTCAAACCTTCCTGTACACACACAATAGAAATTGGGGCTCTGAGAAATGCAACTTTTCTTTAACACAGATCATTGTTTTCTGTACTTCCAGAGGCACTGAAATAGAAGCACATTACCTTTAAACAGCTGGGATTTCATGATCAGCAGCAAAGCCTCTGTAAATTTACCACCCATAGAGCTGATTGTTTCTAACTGCAGGGTTAGCCAGACCATTCAGTAACATTATCGCTCTGTTCACAAAGCCTTTGGTTAGTGACGAATCATGAGACTTATCCCTTCCTGCTGTAATTCCATTGACTCCAGTGTCTCTTTCCCCAGTTCTGGTTCCAAGAAAATAAACAAATTAAAACAACCTTCAGAACTAACATGCTGTGGGAAAGTGGAAATGTTGATAGCTCAAATAATTCAGTTTCTTCTCTGTCTTGTGTGTGTCTATCTGCTGTGTGTGTGTGTGTGTGACCAGTGGGGCATTTTGTTTGCTCCTGGCAGGTTCAACCCTGTCAGATTTGTCTGTGGGGAGGGGCCAGAGAAAACAGACACCCTGCCCCTCCAGGTTGGGGTTAGGCAAAGGAATAACAACCCTGTCCCATAAAAAAACAAAAAATGTTACAGAAACAGTGGTAGAAACAGTGCTAGAGAAACTGGTAAATAATCACAATGCCCAGACTTGAAGTAATTGGAAACACAGAATTCAAAAAGCAAAGCTCAGGGGCTATTTGGGGTTTATACTCTGAGCTTAGCCATGTGCTATAGCACAGGGAGCACTTTTGGAAGTCTCCCATCCCACAACGGGGGAAAGGAAAAGGATTCTTAGGTTCTAGCACGGCTTGAAGGAGGATGGTAATAGGGAATAAGGGAATCCCTCTGACTTACCCTAACTACGTCTGTTGTTGCAACGGGTGAAATGACCTTTTTTCCCTATCTCTGCCCTGTTCCTGCTCTTTGTTATAGTTCAATATATTTTAAGTGCGAAAAATGATGATGAAAATATCTGCTCTCCAGCACAACCTGCAGCAACATCAGAACAACTGGGAATGAAACAATTTGTTCCCCAAGGGAGAACTCGATGACTAACAATTGCTGTGAAATGGGGGAACAGTATAACCGGGATGCTCAGGGTTTGTTTAGACTAGGGAAAGTGATGGAGTTTAGGTCAGGTCAAGAGGAAAGCTAATGCCAACCACTGCACCTGGGCTGCATCTGCACTACAATTTTTTACATTAAGATCACTAACTTGAGCAGCCAACGACATGTACAGTCCTAGTGGATGTCAGGCACGGGTAGTTTTTGCCTCAGTGTAGCTTGTTGGGATCAAACCTCTCCCCCCACCTGGAGGTGATGAACATTCCTGGCCGGAGGGACACACACTCCTGTGACTCAAAAGGAAAGGAGTTGATAGAAAAGATCACAGGACTGACCCCGAAGAAGGATGAGGTGCAAAAGGCAGAAGCAGGCAACTGATCTGGTGGAGCTGAGAGACCACAGTGAAGATGGTACAAAAATCACTATGTGGGAATGAGCAAATGTGATTTTTTTTTTAAAAAATTTTGGCCAACCCTAGTGAAGGGATTTATTACAGTTCTCTCTCATGTGGCTTTTCTGATGTCTAATGAGGCTTGAGCGCTGATTGTAGCTTTTCCCGCACTCAGAGTGTGATTCTCCTATGTGAGACAACGTTTAAGCTGTGCTTGAAGCTTTTCCCGCACTCAGAGCATGTGTAGGACTTCTCTCCTGTGTGGATGCTCTGATGTAAGATGAGGCCTGAATGATTAAAGAAACATTTCCCACACTCAGAGCATCCATAAGATTACTCACCCATGTGGATTTTCCTATGTTCGATAAGGTTTGAGCTCTGATTGAAGCTTTTCCCACACTCAGCGCATATGTAGGGCTTCTCTCCTGTGTGGATTCTCTGATGTGTGATAAGGGCAGAGCACTGACGAAAGCTTTTCCCACACTCAGAGCATATGTAGGGCTTCTCTCCTGTGTGGATTCTACGATGTGTGATAAGGTGAGAGTTCCGATTGAAGCTTTTCCCGCACTCAGAGCACGTGTAGGGCTTCTCTCCTGTGTGGATTCTCTGATGTGTGATAAGGACAGAGCGCTGACTAAAGCTTTTCCCACACTCAGCGCATGTGTAGGGCTTCTCTCCTGTGTGGATTCTCCGATGTGTGTTCAGGGTAGAGATCTGACTAAAGCTTTTCCCACACTCAACGCATTCATAAGGTTTCTCACCCATGTGGATTTTCCTATGTCTGATAAGGTATGAGGTCACATTGAAGCTTTTCCCACACTCAGCGCACGTGTAGGGCTTCTCTCCTGTGTGGATTCTCTGATGTGTGATAAGGGCAGAGCACTGACGAAAGCTTTTCCCACACTCAGCGCATGTGTAGGGCTTCTCTCCTGCGTGGATTCTCTGATGTGTGATAAGGGCAGAGCGCTGATTGAAGCTTTTCCCACACTCAGAGCATGTGTAGGGCTTCTCTCCTGCGTGGATTCTCTGATGTGTGATAAGGGCAGAGCGCTGATTGAAGCTTTTCCCACACTCAGAGCATGTGTAGGGCTTCTCTCCTGTGTGGATTCTACGATGTGTGATAAGGTCTGAGTTCTGACTAAAGCTTTTCCCGCACTCAGAGCATATATAGGGCTTCTCTCCTGTGTGGATTCTACGATGTGTGATAAGGTGAGAGTTCTGATTGAAGCTTTTCCCACACTCAGAGCATATGTAGGGATTCTCTCCTGTGTGGATTCTACGATGTGTGATAAGGTGAGAGTTCCGATTGAAACTTTTCCCACACTCAGTGCACGTGTAGGGCTTCTCTCCTGTGTGGATTCTCTGATGTGTGATAAGGGCAGAGCGCTGACTAAAGCTTTTCCCACACTCAGCGCATGTGTAGGGCTTCTCTCCTGCGTGGATTCTCTGATGTGTGATAAAGGCAGAGAGCTGTTTGAAGCTTTTCCCACACTCAGAGCATGTGTAGGGCTTCTCTCCTGTGTGGATTCTACGATGTGTGTTCAGGGTAGAGCTCTGACTAAAGCTTTTCCCACACTCAGCGCATGTGTAGGGCTTCTCTCCTGCGTGGATTCTCCAATGTGTGATAAGGTCTGAGCTCTGACTAAACGTTTTCCCACACTCAGCGCATTCATAAGGTTTCTCACCCATGTGGATTTTCCTATGTCTGATAAGGTGTGAGGTCCCATTGAAGCTTTTCCCACACTCAGAGCATGTGTAGGGCGTCTCTCCTGTGTGGATTCTCTGATGTGTGATAAGGTCTGAGCTCTGACTAAAGCTTTTCCCGCACTCAGCGCATGTGTGGGGCGCTTCTCCTGTGTGGATTCGCTGATGTGAGATGAGGGTTGAACTATCAATGAAGCATTTCCCACACTCAGAGCATTCATAAGGTTTCTCACCTGTGTGGATTGTCTGATGTCTGATAAGGGCAGAGCTCCGATTGAAGCTTTTCCCACACTCATGGCATGTGTAGCGTGTCTCTTCCAAGTTGATTCTGTCGCTTGCTATAATGTCTGAGAGGGTACTCAAGTTTCCCTCTGGCCTCCCCTGAGTCTCACAGGCTTTTGTTTTTTCTGGGAGTGCATAACTCCCGGAAACATTCCCTTTGGATCTTCCTGATAAAGTTCCATGTGGTTCTCCTTGCTCAGCATCTTCCTGATGGGGTTTCTCCTCCTCATTCTGATTCACCATCCCATCACCTGATGGGAGACAGAGAGAATCCAGACACAGATCACTACCTGCACCGGAAAGAAAGAAAATCTCAGAGAGAGGAATGGAAAAAGGGATGAACAATCCAAAATATGTGGGGGAAGAGATCAAACCTATCAGGAGCGGATTTTCTCCAAACCCTTCCCCAGAGGAGAGAGGAAGGGATCAGTTTTGGTCTGCATCTCATGAGAACACTCAGGAGAAAGAGAGATCGGGGAGGGACCTGCTGCCAGTTGTCAGTCAGAATAGGAGGGAAGCCATGAGTGACATCTGCCGTAACGATTCCACATCTGGAGGGAACAATCCTGAACTTGGAGAGCTCACAGGGTCTTTGTAGGGCATCCCGAATGTTTCCTGCATTCCCACACAGTTGTTGAGTTGGTTTAACCAAGTCCTCACCTGCGAAGGCAGCTCTTGGAAGCACTTCTTTCTCAGAGCCCTGGAGGTCTGGGACCCACGGCTCTTCCCCTCGTTCCAGCTGCGACATCACATCAGGTTTGGAAACTGGAAACCCTACTGCAGGCAAAGAAAACAAGGGAGGTCAGTGGAATTTGTGGGATACTTGGCACAAAGAATAGTCCATGGTTTTAACCCCCAGCTCATTTTTAAGCAGTAACATCCCAAGGCCAGCTTCCTTGGCTCAAAGTGGCAGGAGAGTTATTATGATTATAAATCATATTCATTACCTTAGTGCTAAGGAGCAACTAACAGTGGGTCCCCATTGTGCTAGGCAAAGTACAAACACAGAATAGTAGCTGGCCCATGCACTGAAGAATTTACAATCTAAATACACAAGACAGACATAGAATGGGGGAACGGATAGACCCCACTATCTCTTTCACACACACACTGCTCACAGCCCCTGGAGAGAAAGCAAAGCACAGGAACTGGACGTTAGTCCAGCAAACACAGTGGAGGACAAGCTGTAATCTTCACACAATGGTCAAAAAGGAGGCATGTGGGTCCCTGCCCATAGAGAGGGGCTGGCTACAGGCCTGATACCTGAGGGGCCATTCCTTGAGCAGACCATGGAGGCAGGTCAAAGGCTTCGCTACCCCAGAACTGTGACATCGCAAAAGCACATTTTTGGGAATTAGGAAATCTAGTGACTCAGGGGTAATGGGAGGGAGAATTAAATTCCCCCAGGGTAAGGAGAAGGCTGGGGAATTACACACTAACATTCAGGAGCAACAGCCTCTAATTCTTCCGGAAAAAGGAGAAGGTCAGAAACAAGAACTGGGCCAGGCAGCCTCAGGAGGGACAGGCTCAGAGATCCAAGGAGCTGGGAGGGAAGACAGCTTGTGGCTGCTGCAGATGGGAAGAGGGGGGACAAGACTCTCTCCAAACTCTCACTCTTCTTGACCCTGACCTGATTTTACAATCTATGACCCAGTCTCACGTCTTGTGGGCAATTTCATACTCACTAGAGGTAAGATGTCATGATCAGAGAACTGCTTATTAGCTTGGACCATGCATGGAGGGGCAAGGAGGTGAACATAGATAAATGGGTTATTAACGGCAGGTCGACACTACAGGCGGGATTGACACACTGAGATTGATCTAGCCGTGGTCGATTTAGTTATACGATTTAGTAAACGTGGCCTGAGCTTGCTACAGTTCAGGGCCTTATATTAAGCTGAGGCTTTGTGAGAGTGGTTATGCTGAAGTCTGGGATTTACCTGAGGTTTGGGTACGGATTCAGGGTTAAAGGTCTGGGATCCCCCACAGCTCTAGATCCCCAAACCTCTCCTCCCTCCCACTGATCCACCCAGCCCACTTCCTGGGTGCCCTTCCCCCACACTCCCCTCTCCTTCTTCCCATTACTGGCAGCCGGCACCACCTCCCGGCGCCTTGGGAGCTTCTTGTGTTCCCTCCTCGTCTCTCATTACCTTATCCCTCCCTGCTGCCTGCTAGTCTATGGGAGACAAGGAAAAAAAGGGGGGACAAAGAAACTTGTCAAAACTTGGATGATGAATAAAGGTATAAAGTTATTACTACTCAGGTTCTTTAGAGACCCCACAGCTTCTAATAACCCAGGGGACAGGACTCCTTACCCAGTGAGGTCACCGTCTCATAGTTCTCCTTCATGACATCCCTGTAGAGGGCTCTCTGAACAGGGTCCAGCAGAGCCCATTCCTCCCTGGTGAAATACACAGCCACCTCCTCGAAGGTCACTGGCCCCTGAAAGAGCAAGAGTCCAACACTCAGTACCTGCTGCCCCACTCACAGCCCCACTACTCACAGAACAGCAGCACCAGGTAAATGGAAGCTCCGGGAGGCACATGTTAACAGAGTCCCACCTCACCTTGCCTAGAACAGCCAGGTGGCATCAGAGGGTAGAAAGAGAGAACCTTTGTGTCTCCCAGCTGACAGACGGAGGCAGGGTCATCACATTTATCATATACCTACTAGCCAGAGCTTAATATAGGAGATGGGGCTGTCTCTGGACCCTGCTGGTGGCTCCCTGGTAGGAAACCCAACACTCTCCAAATAAAATATATGGAAGAAAAGGGAAGTCAATAGTAAAGAATCTAAGTTAGAAGGTCAGAATTGTAGAAAGCTGGCAAGGGAAGCTAACAGAAATCAATGATCAACCAATGAAAATAAGAAGGAAGTTTTTAAAAGTACAAAATTAATCCTAACAATGGTAGTGCTACATTACTAGATGGAAATGGCAGAATAATCAACAAACATGCAGAAGAGGTAAAAGTGTTCAATAAATATTTCTCTCCTGGATTTGGAGAAAAACAGATGATGTAACTCATATCATAAGATGTTGACGCTGACAGTCTTTCCATTCCAGAAGTAACTCATGAGGATGTTAAACAGCAGCTATTAAAGTTAGATGTGTTTAAATCAGTGGGTCCAGAGAACTAGAGTTCTGAAAGACCTGCTGGAGGAGCGTGGTGGACTGTTAATGTTGATTTTAATTAGGACTTGGAACACTTGGGAAATTCTAGAAGACTGGAATAAAGCTAATGCTGTGCCAATATTTAAAAACTATCAAAGAGATGACGCAGCTAATTACAAGTGTGTCAGTCTGAAATCGATACTGGGCAAGAGAATGGAGCAGCCGATACTGGATTTCATTAATAAAGAAAGGAGGGTAATATAATTAGTATCCATTAAAAAGGTGTAGACACAATAGATCCTATCAAACTAACTGTATATCCTTACTGGATGAGATCAAAAGTTTGGTTGCAGCTAATAGTACTGATGTAATATACGTAGGCATATGAGTTGGTTCAGCACAATATTTTGACTAGAAAGGTACAAAATACACACGGCATACATTAAATAGATTAAAATTTGGGATTGTAAATAGGGAACCATGGTCGAGTGGATTTCCTTCTAGGGGGTTCCCACAAGGATTGGATCTTGGCCCTCTGCTATTTAACATTCTTATCAATGACCTGGAAGAGAATATAAAATCATCACCAATAACGTTTGCAGTTGCCACAAAGACTGGGGGTGGGGGGTAACTAATGAAGTGTCAGTAGGTTCAGGCTCCAGCACTGGGAGTCTGGGAAGTTTTCCCATCCCTGGCTGGAGGGTTATTTCCTGTTCCACAAAGGCGGGAAGTTCCATTCCCAACTCCTGTGCCTTGAAATTAGGCCCTATCTGACACTACAGCCCATATTCAGCATAGTGGCAGGATTATAATATGATTAGGACATGAGGCATTTTGTACAAGATGAGTCATGTGCGGTGTCATCGGAAAAGTTATGATTTACTGAATATGATTATCCTACCTGTGTGCATGGATCATGTTTGTATTTGAAGTTATGGATATTGACTCTGTATCTGTCTTTCAAATGTGCTTACTCTGGGTAACAGCCACAACGAGCCTCTCAGGTACAACAATGAAGAAGCCAGACAGTGCTGATGGCTCATCAACAAAGACATGTGACCAGACCACATGACAATGAACTTCATTTTGGTACCTGTATTTTTCCACAAACTGGACTGGGAACTTAGTTTAGAACATAGGGTACCCGCCATATGGAAAAGCTACATAAGGTGGGGTGTGACATCATCTCTTGGCCTCATTCCCCACACAAGAGAACTCCTGGAAGCACCTGAGGATCAAAGACTGAACTGGGGGAAGTGCTGGTCCCAGGGTAAAGGGATTTCTAGCTTGTGTATGGAAACTTGGGGGACTGCTTGTAGCATCAGTCAGGGTGAGAAATTGCTAATTCAAATTCTATCCAGATAGTATGTTAGGCTTGGTTTGAGTTTTTGGTTATTTGCTAAGTAATCTGCTTTGATCTGTTTGCTAACACTTATCGCCGGGAAATTGGCTGTTGTCTTCTCTCTCTCCTTGAGTGGCTCAGGTAAAGCACTCAGGTAGCTTAGTTGGATGCCTGGCGCCACCTGCTGTCATGTTGGGTGATAACAGGCCCTGGAGAGGCTGGCTGAATCTCCAGCAAAGCAGTGTGAGAAGGGCCAGCCCAGCTTGAGGGTTAGAGGGCATAGCGGTTCCCAGAAGCCCCCCCAGACTGCACCCTGGGATGACAACCCATCACTCCCTACATTACACAAGTCTCAGCAGGTTTGTCACATCCTGTCCCCTCCCTTTCTCCACCCAAGATATTTCCTGCCTCCCACCACCTCTAGCAGCTCCCACCAGTGGTGAGCTCCAGCCGGGTGGCATGAACCGGTTGTTAAATTTAGAAGACTTTTTAGAACCGGTTTTTCCAGGATAAGCGGTTCTAAAAAAGCTTTTAAATTTAACAAAGGCTCGGGCAGCTGTCCACCCGGCCCCTGGCCCCAGCTCACCTCCCCCTCTCCTGTGAACGCTCCACCCTCCTTCTCCTCCCCCTCCCCTGCTTCCCACAAATCAAATGTTTGCAGGAAGCCTGAAACAAGCAGCAGGCAGGTAAGCCGGGCTGGGAGGGGGACGGCACGCGCGGCCCAGTCCGGCTCCACCTGAGCGGTTCCCCCTGGCCCCGGCCAAGCACCCCTGGCTCGGGCTGATCCCGGCTGAGCAGCTCAGATCCGGCCCAGCACGGGCCCTGCAGCACCGGTCCCGGCCGAGCGGCTCCAGCCCAGATCGGGGAGTCGGGTCCTGTGACACCAGTTGTGGTCCTGGCAGAGCTGGCCGCGGTCCCGGCCGAGCGGCTCCAGCCCGGATCGGGGAGTCGGGTCCTGCGGCCCAGTCGCGGTCCCGGCAGAGCGGACCCAGTCCTGGCCCCAGACAGTGTGATAAGGGGCTAGGGAACAGGGAGGGGGTGTTCGGTGGCTTGTGGGGGGCTGGATAGGGGTCGGGGCGGTCAGAGGGCAGGGTACAAGGGGGTTGAATGGGGGCAAGGGTCCTGGGGGGCAGTCAGGAAGGAGCAGGGGTTGGATGAGGTGCTGGGGGGCAGTCAGGGACAGAGAGAAGGGGTGGTTGGATGGGGCAGAGGTTCCAGGGGGGCATCAAGAATGAGAGGAGGGGTTTGATGGGGCGGGGGGCAGTCAGGGGACGGGGGGATGGGTCAGAGGTCCCCGGGGGGTGTCAAGGAGCATGGGGGCTTGGAAGGGGCACGACCCCTAGGGGGGCATGACCCCCTCGTGAGGTGAGGAGGAGGGAACCTGTTGTTAATATTTTGGCAGCTCATCACTGGCTCCCACCCTCCTGTACATTTACTGCTTCTCTCCCTCCAAGCAGAACCCACCACCAGCTCCCTGAGAATCCCTTACCTGAGCCAGCTCCATTGCAGTCATTTTCTTCCCCCTGGGAGGAGGGGATGATCTGGAGCAAAATGTGGACATTAATCTGTAGCCTGCCAGGGCGAGAAGGACAATGTGAGAGAATTCAGACAGGGTTTCTGTCCTTTCCTCATGTCGATTCCCCCCAGGATTTTCCCCTGCTAATGGACATTCTAGGTTCTGCCACACTGTGAAGCAGAGAGTGACCTTCTCCCAGTACAGGCCTAGCCCCGTCCCACCAGGTTGTGATCCTCTGACACAGGGTGAAACCCTCCCAGCAGCAGAGTCTCTCTGTTACACTTATCAAGTTTGAGGGTGATACCAAGCTGGGAGGGGTTGCAAGGACTTTGGAGGATAGAACTGAAGTTCAAAATGATCTGGACAAACTGGAGAAATGGTCTGAAGTAAATAGGATGAAATTCAATAAGGACAAATGCATAGTACACCTCTCAGGAAGGAACACTCAGTGGCACACATACAAAATGGGAAATAACTGCCTAGGAAGGAGCGCTGTGGAAAGGGATCTGGGGGTCCTAGTGGATCACAAGCTAAATAGGAGTCAACAGTGTTGCAAAAAAGCAAGTATCATTTTGGGAAGTATTAGCAGGAGTACTGTAAGGCCTGGTCTACACTAGGACTTTAATTCGAATTTAGCAGCGTTAATTCGAACTAACCGCTCAACCGTCCACACCAGGAAGCCATTTAATTCGAACTAGAGGGCTCTTTAGTTCGAATTTGGTACTCCACCCCGGCAGGTGGAGTAACGCTAAATTCGACATGGCTAGTTCGAATTAGGCTAGGTGTGGATGGAAATCGAACTTAGTAGCTCCGGGAGCTATCCCACACTGCACCACTCTGTTGACGCTCTGGACAGCAGCCCGAGCTTGGATTCTCTGCCCAGCCACACAGGAAATGACCCGCGAAAATTTGAATTCATTTTCCTGTCTGGGCGGTTTGAATCTGACGTTCTGGTTGCACATCGGGGCGAGCTCCGCAGCACCGGCAGCAATGCAGAGCTCTCCAGCAGAGGAGTTCATGTAATCTCTGAATAGAAAGAGGGACCCGGCATAGACAGACCGGGAACTCTTGGATCTGATCGGTGTGTGGGGCGAGGAGTCTGTGCTTTCGGAGCTGCGCTCCAACGAACGGAATGCAAAGACCTACGAGAAGGTCTCCAAAGCCATGATACAGACTGAGGATACAGCCGTCATGCAACGCAGCGCCGCGTGAAAATCAAGGACCCCAGACAAGGCTACCAAAAAATCAAAGCGGCCAACGGACGCTACGGAGCCTGCCACCACTGCCCCACCAGTGACCATGGACTCTGATGATGGGACAGTGTCGACGGACAGTTCCTCGACGATGTTCACGGACGGGGAAGATGAGGAAGGGTTTGTGGAGGACGAGGCAGGCGACAGCGCTTACAACGCTGGTTTCCCCGACAGCCAGGATCTATTCATCACCCTCACGGAGATCCCCTACCAACCCTCCCCGGCCAGGAACCCGGATCCTGAATCAGGGGTAGGAGCAGTCGGTAAGTGCTTTAACCATGTTAACTTTTATTCTTAATATAACAGGAATCTGAAGTGTGTGAAAAGGAGGTCTCTGTATATATGGTGATAGAACAGAAATCCTCCTGGGAGAACGCCACGAAGCTCTCCTGCCGTTAATCGATAAGCATCAGCAGGAGGTTCCTGGGGAGAGCTGCCTTATTGGGTGCTCCGTGATAGCACACTTTTCCGCGCGAGGCTTTCATGCGGTATTCAGGGAGCACTGCCTCCCAGAGCACGGCTGCATAGGTCCGTGGTTCGTGCTAGATTTCACGCAGCATGCGCTCTCTATCTCCTTCAGTGCCTGTCCTCACGGTGATCTCGCTCTTAGACTCCTGCATCTAAGTAGGGGAAGAAATGTTACGTTACGCCTGGTCCAAAGTATTTTTAATAAATAAACGGACAGACGGCATAGCACAGACTCAGCACGCAGCTGCGTGACGAGCGTAACGGAAAGCCAAAGAATCAAATGGACGCTCATGGAGGGAGGGGGGAACGAGGACGCAAGGTATCCCACAGTTCCTGCTGTCTCCGAAAAGCATTTGCATTCTTGGCTGATCTCCAAATGCTTCTAGGGTCAAACACAGTGTCCGCGGTGGGACGGGGCATAGCTCGGCAATTTACGCACCCCCCGACCCCCAGAAGTAAAAGGGAAAACAATCCTCTGTTGACTCTTTTACATGTCACCGTATCTGTACTGAATGCTGCAGATAGACGCGATGGTGCAGCACTCAACACCAACATCCTTGCTCCCCCCACGCTATGGATGGCTGATGGTACAAAACGATGGAAATCCATCCTCATCATCAGCCTATTGGCACATGGGGCAGTGCAAAAGGGCTGGTAACCATGACAACCGTACCAACTTGCTTGGGACCGGTCGGTCAAGGCCGCCTGTTGCTAATTTTTCATGGTAGATGGTGCAGTATGGCTGGTAACCGTCCTCATCATTGCAACAGGGGGCTGAGATCCATCAGCCCCCACCCTTCATTGTAAAGAAAAGATTCAATTGCCCCTGGACTAGCAGAGGGATGAGTGGCTCCCTCCTCCACACCCCTTAATGTCATCTCTGGACTATCATTGCAGCTGGAGGCTTCCTTCCACTCATTTCTCACAAACGACTACCTGTGTCTTATTCATGCATTCTATATTACTTCATCACACAAGTGGGGGGACAATGGTATTGGAACCCAGGAAGGCTGGGGGAAGAACGGAATGAACAGCTGGGGTTGTTTCAGGAGCACACCCTGTGAATAGCGTTCAGCTCAAAATTTATGCAGGATTGGACAGAGAGCAGCTGTGGTCTCTGATTGTATGATACAGTGGTTCTCTAGTACACTTGCACATAATCTAGGCAGGACTGATTCTATTTTTAGATACCCAAAAAGGAGGGATTGACTCGGGGAGTCATTCCCAAATTTTGCTTTTGCGCCCCTGGCTGATCGACCAGGGGCACTTATGACAGCACCAAATGGCGCAGTGCAAAAGGACAGGTAACCATGACCATCTTATTACCGTCTTCTTACCAGTTCATGGTATGGTAGACGGTGCAGTATGCCTGGTAACCATCGCTGCTGTCATGCAAAAGCATAAGCATGCTGCTGTGTAGCGCTGCTGGTCCGCCTCTATCAGCGGCATACAGTACACATACGGTGACATACACAAAAGGCAAAATAGGGTCCATTGTTGCCACGCTATGGCGTGTGCCAGGGCATTTCATGGAAAACGTGATCGAAATGATTGTCTGCCCTTGCTTTCCCGGAGGAAGGAATGACTGGCGACATTTACCCAGAATCCACCGCGCAAATGATTTGTGCAACAGCAGGCACAGGGGTCTCAACAAAAAATTCACAGAGACAGCCTAGATTCAGTTAATTGTTCGCAAAAAAGTATCATTGCAAGGAATTAACTAACTGTTTCCCATCTCACAGCTTCCACTGTCTCCAGACCTTCCACAGCATCCACCTCGCAGAGGCTGGCGAAGATTAGGCGGCGAAAGAAAAAGACAAGGGACACGATTTTCGATGAATGTGTGGGCTGCTACCTAGCCGAGGCGGACCAGCAGAGGCAGTGGAGGGAGAAAGTCTCTCTGTACCAGTGCTCACACAGCGAATGGGAGGAGAGGTGGCGTGAGGAACACAAGCAGGCGACTCAAGCAATGCTTGTACTACTGAGGGAGCAAACGGACATGCTCCGGCGACTTGTGTATGTTCTGCAGGTCCGCTGCAGGACAGAGCCCCCGGCAGTATCTCTGCAACCGCCCTCCCCCGCCACAAAGTCACATACCCCCCTCACCCTAAATAACCAGGAGGATGCCCGCCCTGGGCCGTGAATACTGTCACTGCACCCCAGCAGAGTGCTCAAGTAACCAAAAGCTCTCATACCCTACGTTTGCATAAGTCCTTCCCTTCCGGACTCAAACAAGTCCCAATCCCAGTCCCATCCCATAACTGTGTACTTAAGTAATAAAAATACTTTGCTGTTAAGTACTGTTTCCGTCATGTTTCCTCACTGAAGACTGTGTTTGAATGGGGTGCGTGGGGAAGTGCGTTGCTAATTGCATAGGACAGGCACCTTTCGCAGGGTACAGACACGGGGCCGGATCAGCAGCGGGTAACACACACAGTGCAGTCAGCAGGCACCGTGGTCGGTATGGGAGGTGGTTTCCAGGTTCTGTGTGGGCGGTGGGGATGTGACTTTTTAGCGGGGGAGGTCGGGTACAGATCTTATACAGCGGTCCTTGTTGTGGACCGCTGAGTCACGCAGAGGAATCTGTATCCGTCCTCCTCCGCCACAAGGCCACATAGCCGCCCGCACACAGAATCCCAAAAAGGAGGGATGGCAGGCTCCGTTGAAACAAGCAGTCCGGCAATGCGGACCGCTGTACGATCAGGAGCCTGTCATTCCTTAAGTTTAGAGGCGGTCTTTACATCAGCGCACACCCTACCCACCGCAGTCTGCGTTCCAATTTCGACCCTTTAACGAAAAGTCATGAATAAAGAAACCTCTCCTCAGTAACAGTGTGACATGTATTTTATTTTTACACGTGTCTTGGAAGTGGAGGAAACGGGGAGAACGGGGTATTTAACCGAAGAGGAGAGTCAACAGTAACTGGGTAAAGAAACAGGGGCAGGTTCAGCTTCTCTGTAAAGAAACTGAACAGTCACAGGTCACGCTGCTCGCTGCTCGCTGGTATTTGAAGAGTTCCTTGTCGCTGTCCCAGGCGCCTGTATAGGGCTTCATGAGCAAGTGCATTAGCGGGCAGGCTGGGTCACCGAGGATCACTATAGGCAAATGCACATCCACAACAGTTATTTCGTGGTACGGGAAGAAACTACCTTCCAGCAGGCGTCTGAGCAGCCCACAGTTCCTGAGAACACATGCATCAGGAACCTTGCCCGGCCATCCGACGTTCATGTTGGTAAAACGTCCCCTATGGTCCCCCAGTGCTTGCAGAACCATTGAAAAGTAGCCCAATTTCTCAGCAGCTGAATGTGGAAGAGGTGGACGATAAAGTGCGAGGAGGAGAAAACGGCGAGGATCGCAGCGGGCTCCATGCTTGCAGTGCTGTGGCGTCCACGCTGTCACTGACCAGAAAAGTGCACGAACAGATTGCCCGCAGGCGCTTTCAGGGAGGGAGGGAGGGCGTGATTGACGGTTCAATGACGACAGTTACCCAAAACCACCCTCGACACATTTTTTCCCCCAGCATGCATTGGGGGGAAATCCCAGAATTCAAATGGGCAGCGGGGACTGCGGGAACTGTGGGATAGCTTCCCACAGTGCACCGCTTCGAAAGTCGACGCCGGCCCCGTGAATGTGGACTCAGAAGTTCGAATTAGTGTATTTAGTATGGATACACAAATTCGACTTCATAAGGTCGAATCCACAAATTCGAATTAAGTAGATTCGAAATAGTCCTGTAGTGTAGACAAGGCCTAAGCAAGACACGAGAAAAAATTCTTCTGCTCTACTCCACGCTGATTAGGTCTCAACTGGAGTAGTGTGTCCAGTTCTGGGGGCCACATTTCAAGAAAGATGTGGACAAATTAGAGAAAGTCCAGAGAAGAGCAACAAACATGATTAAAGATCTAGAAAACATGACCTATGAGGGAAGATTGAAAAAAACTGGGGAAGACTCAGAGGGGACGATCACAGTTTTCAAGTACATAAAAGGTTGTTACAAAGATGCCGGAGAAAAATTGTTCTTCTTAACCTCTGAGGATAGGACAAGAAGCAATGGACTTAAATGGCAGCAAGGGCGGTTTAGGATGGAGATTAGGAAAAAAAACTCCCTGTCACGGTGGTTAAGCACTGGAATAAATTGCCCAGGGAGGTTGTGGAATCTCCATCACTGGGGATATTTAAGAGCAGGCTGGACAAACACCTCTCAGGGATTGTCTAGATAATACTGAGTCCTGCCTTGAGTGCAGGGGACTGGCCTATCTACCTCTCGAGGTCCCTTACAGTTCTATGATTCTAAGAACCAAAGGCCAGAGAAGAGCAGAATCAAAGGAGTCACTCTGGGGATTCTCCCTGTCACTGTCCCCAAGGCAGCTCTCTCAGGTTTACAAAGCTGTTTGATGCTCCAGCCTTTATCCAGTCTCTCCTGGCAGTGCCCCTTTCATGGGCTGGGCTTTAATTTTAGCCTTTGGGAAGCGTGACCACGGGGGCTCTGAGACTGGGCCTTCTTGCCTCAGCACATCTTGTTTCTTTCTGTGTCTCCCCAGTGAGTCCAAATGAGTAGATACTCCTCATACGGACTGTGAACATAAGAGCTGCCCACTGCATCAGACCAATGATCCATCTAGCTCAGTGACCAGTGCCAGGTGCTTCAGAGGGAATGACCAGAACAGGGAATCATCAAGTGATCCCCCCCGTCACCCATTCCCAGCTTCTGGCAAACAGAGGCTAGAGACACCATCCCTGCCCAGCCTGCCTGTGACACTGGCAGATGAGGTGTTAGCTCTTGCAAAAGCCCCCATGTCTTCACTGAACAGGGACAAACGCATCACTGGAATCAGTCTGACTCACCTGTGTTAGTATTGTTAAAAGAGGTATTAGAATTATAACAATGGGTTTAGACTTTACTGAATGCGTGTGATTTGCTGCCAGGGTTAATATCTGACTAGCTGCATTGTGAGCCTCTGTAGCTCTGTAAATCACCAGACAGGAGAGAGACTTTACCTAGGTGAAGTGCTGATTGACAGCCGAATGCATTACACCCTGCCTGGCAGGAAAGGTTCATCAACACCAGATAGACTATTATGGGATGTTAAAGACAACAAAAGACTGTTGCTGTGCTCTTGACTTCCCAGTAGCTGAGTTTCCAGCTCAGAGCACATGGCAGGAAGGGGATTAAAAACCCCATGCAGAAGGAACTGATTATCTGTATGCTGCTTGGACTCGGGGGGGGGGGGGGCAAAGTTTCTAGGCATAAGCACAAGATCCCCAGCTGATTAGCCTGGGTTAGTCCTAAAGAATATGCAGAGCTTGCTTATTATAGAAGCTTCTATTACCTTTTGAAATTTAAGACTGTAACTCGTCTGCATCTATAGGATTACCTGCTTTAACTTCGTAAACAACTCTCCTTTCCTTTTAAATAAGTCTTAATACAGGTTATTACAGGACTGGCTACAAGTGTTGTCTTTGTTGTGAGATCTAAGATTCAATTGACCTCAGTAAGTGACTGGTCCTTTGGCATAAGGTCAGGCTTGACAAAGCCCTGGCTGGGATGATTTAGTTGGGGATTGGTCCTGCTTTGAGCAGGGGGTTGGACTAGATACCTCCTGAGGTTCCTTCCCACCCTGATATTCTATGATTCTATGACTGGCAGTAACCGGAACATTGCTGTGATTCGTGGGGTAAGGCAGTGGTTCTCAACTAGGGGTCCTGGGCCCCCTGGGGGCCACTAGCAGATTTCAGGGCAGGGGCCAAGCAAGGGCAGCATTAGACTCACTGAGGCCCAGGGCAGAAAGCTGAAGTCCCAGCGCATGGGGCTGAAGTCCAGGGCCCTGAGCCCCACCACCTGGGGCTGAAGCCAAAGCCTGAGCAATGTAGATTTGTGGGGCCCCTGTGGCATGGTGTCCCGAGAGAGGAAGAAAGTGCCCTGAGGACGCAGCCAGAGGGTTGAGCCCTGACACACAACTGGCTCAGAGGGTGTCATAAACAGTTAGTTAAGGGTTAAAGTCTCTTTTACCTGTAAAGGGTTAACAAGCTCAGTAACCTGA
This sequence comes from Mauremys mutica, assembly GCF_020497125.1. Classification (NCBI taxonomy): domain Eukaryota; kingdom Metazoa; phylum Chordata; order Testudines; family Geoemydidae; genus Mauremys; species Mauremys mutica. The sequence goes on from NW_025423256.1 coordinate 4,249,715, forward strand.
GGAACACCTGACCAGAGGACCAATCAAGGGACAGGATAATTTCAAATCTCTGTGGAGGGAAGGCTTTGTCTGTGTTCTTTGTTTGAGTGTTCATGCTCTCTTTGGATCTAAGAGAGGCCAGACATGTCTCCAAGTTCTCCTGGAGTATTTCCTACTATCCAGTATAGTGAGTATTAGTTAAAAAGGTGGATTTGTCTTTTGAGTTGCTTTCTATATTTGCAATTGTGTTTGCTGAAGTAATCTCTTTATTTCTATTGCTGTACTTTGCTTTTACTGAGAAAGAAAGGGGGAGGGGGAGTTCTCTCCAGCTTTATGATTTAGACTCTGTGTATTGTTCCATCTTGGTATTACAGAGATAGTGTACTTTCTTTTCATTCTTTTAATAAATTCTTTTCTGTTAAGGACTTGGTTAATACTTTCCTTGGGTGGATTCTCAGGGAAAGGGGGGGGGGGAAGAGGGTTACTTCCCTTGGTATAGAGATTCAAGGTGATTTGAATCTGTGTCCATCTCTCTCCAGGACCAGGGAGAGTCTTGGAGGAGGGGGAGACAGGGCGTGGGTCAAACACGTAAACATTGACTGGTGGCAGCGAAGAAGATCTAAACTAGGATTTTAGTTTAGGGGAGTCCATGCAGGTCCCCATCTTGGAACCCAACAGCTCTAAGTGGGGGTGAGACCTATGACAGAGGGTCTCTGCAGTCAGGAAGGGCTCGCAGCGAGGGAAGCCTGGCAACTGATGGCTGGAGGGGTGAATAGGTTTGGGGTACGGTGGGGGAAGAAGCATCTGGGACTGGATAACCTGGGGCTGCGCAGTCACCATAGGGGACACTTGCTCCTCCTGTGCCCTTTCCACACCCTCTTGCGAGTCGAGAATGACCACCCTGTCCCCACCCCCAGCGGCAGCCGTGTCTCAGGACTCTCCCCAGTTGCACCCACTAACTCTCCTCCCATTTGGGGTACAGCTCGGGGCAACAAATTACCACCAAGATGAACCCAGCTGGCTGCTGCCTGTTCTGGTGCCACAGGGGCCTCTGGTGGGTGAAAGGCAGAACTGTAGCACTTCTCAGGCAGAACGTATCTTCTTCAAGCCAAAAAAAAGAAATTCTGCGCTGGACGTGAATTCTGGGAGTACGCAGTGGTGCAGAATTCCCGCATGAGTAACTCACACCTGGCACAAACACAGCCTGCTCACTCCCATCTCTTCTCCCTATGTGTCGAGTCCCAGAGCTGCTGCTGTCATTAATGCACACAGGCTTTCACTCCCGTTAATGCTGGCAAGACCCAATCCAGTGATAGGACTGAACCCTTATTTTCCTATCACATGGGACAGTCTCAGCTGAGGGGGAGGTGAGATGGGGAGGGGGTACAAAGGGGAAAGTTGTTGTACCCATGTTGGTCCCAGGACAGCAAAGAGGTATTTTTAATTGGTTCTAAAACAATTACCTCCCCCACCTTGTCTCTCCAAGAGATCTGAAAGTGGCAGGAGGAGACAAACAGGAAGACAGAGCTCAGGACTCTAAACCAAACATTTCAACCCCTGGAAGAAACTACATTTCCCTTCTGCCCCTGGGTATGTTTGTATCCTCTATGAGGGACCACCCCATTCCCCTCACAGCAGCAACGGGAGACTGCAGCCAGCCCCAGATGGTCTTTCCCAATCCTGGGATGTTTGTTGTGACAAAGATTCTGTGTGGTGGGTGCACAGGCTGGGTACACCTGGACTGATCTGCAGATTGGGAAGTCAGGGCAACTCTAGCACAGCTTGGGGGCTGTGGGCAGGGGGAGCAGTTCTGGAGCTGGGCCTCTGTCCTCTCTAGCTCGCATGGCAGATGGCTCTGGCAGCATCAAGTGGGTCCATCACTGCAGGGGAAGGTGGGGTAGTGTCTGAGATCAGGGTGAGAATTGGAGGGGGGGGGTCTATGCCCAAGAATGGGGGATGGAATTCACCTCCCCACCCCTCTGCAGAGCTCAGCAACTAGGGCTTTATCCAGTGAAGTGAAATTCACTCTGGGTGACTTTGAGTCAGCCAGTGAAAGCTCCTTGTGCCTTCGGTTCCACACTGGCCACAGGAGTTGAGTAGTTCTCCCTCCCTACACTGCTGGTGGCAGCCAGGGATAATTAGTGGGTTATGGGAATTAGAAGATGAAAATTCACTAAGAACAATGATATTTGTGTGTTTATTATTAAATCCCCAGACACCCACCAAACCCCGTCCTCCTTCCGATGAGCTATAAATATCTAAGGGACTCAGCTACGGATCCTGCAGTCAGTTCCTGCCCTTCCCCACTTTCTAAAGCAGCACTTTTAAGAACAGGTCAGGGAAACATGTAAATACTTTGAACCAAATTCCAGAAGCTGCTGAGCATGGAGAAGTTAAAATGAAACCAAGGTTCCGTCTCTCCAAGTACCTGGCCCCTAGTGCAAAATAACAGACACTCCCCAGAAATCTGAAATGGCCACTTCATAGCTGATAAAATGTTATTAATCTGTTCACTTCTGGGAATTACCACTAAGAGAAACAACCCAGTGACGGTGATATCCTGAGGAAAAGATCTCATGTGTCTTTAGATCATACCAATTAATAACCTGGAACTTTATACACTAAAATGCCTAATTCGTAGCCCTACGGCAATTGCCTGGTGTCACTACAGGGCAGAATTAAGGTTGGTGCCTTAGTTGTGAATTTCCATCCCCTAGCATATTGCAATTGCTGTTAAGTGGGTTTGACAAAATTCATTGTGTCTATTTCTTTCTTTTAATTTCAATAGATAGCGATATTTATTTTTAAGCCCTTTTTTCAATGTTTACAATTTCAATGTTCAGAGCTGTGGGAAGTTATGGGGGTCGTCAGACAACAATTATTTAATAACAGTAACTGTTGAGATTCCAAAAGCCAAATCATATAACTGTTCAAAGAGAAATTGTCAATGTCACAGGCAAAATATACAGTGTAAATATCCTTAAATCAAACTCCACTTTCTCCAGAAGCATTTCTGTATATTACCTATATAAATATTTTTTCATCTGTGTGTGTGTGTATATATGTACAGTAAAATCAACATTTGCTGCAATTTATTCATAAAAATCCAAGCCTTTCAAGCATAATTTTAAGTAATGAAGTACTTGAAGTCTTTCACTTCCTAGACTGTAATGTTTCACTTCAGGATAATTACACCCTCCCTGTGATGTATTTCACTCTCAGTACCGTAACCCCCTCGTGATGTAGCTCCTGTCTAGGAGCTCTGCTGAGGCCAGTGGCATTATGATCAGGTGACACACTGACACATGAGCAGAGACACATGGGGGACGGGGGAGGATGAGGTAACATGGAGGCTACCAGAGTTGAACGTGGCCGTAGGAGCAAACGCTCTCTCAGCCTCTCCTCTCTCCCACCTCCCAGAGTCAGTAATTCTGAATCGTTCCCTGAAATCTAAATAGCCCCAGTATGAGAGACAGTGATTAATGCAGGTACCTTAGGGGCTGCAGCGCCAACCCCCTGCCTGGATGAGGAGGGTGAAGAATTGCAGTAGAAATGGGTTAGGTTGGGAGAGGGCACAGCTGATGGGGGACTGGGAGCTGAGTTGACCAGGAGGTCAGAACTCATGGGGGGTTTCAGAGAAGAAGTCAACAGGACTGGGTAGAGGCATTTCAGTGTATGTATTTAATTTAGAAACTTTTCATTCACATCTAAACACCTTGGAGCTAAGCTGGGTTGATGCCTTTCCACTTACAGTGGTACAGTTGTAATTAGGTGCTTAATCAGATGCTCATGCAGCACAAAGCAGTCAATAATGGGTGTGCTTTCATTCATTAACTTGACTGTGTGCTGTGCATCGCTTTGAAAAAAAGATGCTGTGAGCGAGTGTCAACATTTTAGGCATTAAGAAATGGTAAGTAGGTGTCAGTTCATTTCTCATGCATTCCTCTCCTAATTTTAATGTCAGTTTTGAATCAGTATTAATACCATGTTGTTTTAACAGCAGTAGGGTCCATTTGTATAATTGTTTGCAAGATTTCATTGGATATTGTGAACCAGCCGTCTTCACCTTTTATTTTGAGATTCCTAAATACAACCCAGCGCACCTCTCCTGACAGACTGCAGGCCCTGGCCGGTGACATGTTCCTTAGAGAGCAAATACCTGACGAGCCCTTTCGCCCTCAAACGCGCATTTGGCCCTTTGACGTTGCTTTATCCGCCCCACCAGAAAATGCTGTAGGGAACCCGGTCATTACAGCCGACCGTCACTAGGTACCGTTCTACCAGCTCTGGGCCGACATTCAAATGGTTCTGTTTGTTTATCTTTCATTCAGCTTTGCAATTCTTAGATCCCATTTAAAAACTGGAAGTGAAATAACCGAAGCAAGTTACGAAGAGAGCGGCACCTGGCATAGGTGGGGGTAAAACAATAACTGGAAAGAACTGACTCTGCAAAAAGGAACATTGCAAACTATCAGAGCCCCAGACCCCCGTCCAACTGAACCCACCCCAGCCAGGCATATCAAGCTGGGCCCCTGAAAAATCGCCCAGCCCGTCTGGCAGTGAACGCTGCGTGTTCCAGGCAGAGCTACGGTGTGTGCATCTGCTCTGCTGACATGCTGCTTTGGTACGGAACGTGCCACGGCCACAGGGAGCAGAGACATGGACTCCTACAAAACACAATCCCAGATACACCTCCAATGCCACATCCTCCTGCCTCCCCACTGTCTGCCATCCCCTCCCCCAGCTCCACATGGCCATTCTCAGCCTATTGCTAACACTTCCTCTCAGCCTTCAGCACTATAAATAAATAAAACATGGTGTTACAAAAGGTAGATTGTGCCAGAGAAACCTGATCTGGACGTCAGTAAGGCTTTTGATACAGTTCCACATGGGAAACTATTCGTTAAATTGGAGATGATGGGGATTAATATGAGAACCCAAAGGTCAATAAATAATTGGTTAAAGGGGAGTCTACAAGGGGGTCATATTGAACGGTGAGTTGTCAGGCTGGAGGGAGTTACTAGGGCAGTTCCTCAGATCAGTCTTGGGACCAGTCTTACTCAACACTTTTATCAGTGATCTTGGCACAAGAAGTGGGAGTGGGACACAGAGCCGGGAGGGATTGCCAATATGGAGGAGGACAGGAAAATCATACAAGAAAATCTGCATGTCCTTGAAAGCTGGAGTAATAGAAATGGGATGAAAATCAATAGTGCACAAATTCTAGTTGTTAGTCCCCAAGTGCATAATTTTGCAATAAGCTGGGGGTTTGTCAATTGGAAGTGACAGAGGAGGAGACTGGTTGATCTCAGGATAATTATGAGCTGCCAATGTGATGCAGCCGTGAAATGGGTTAATGCAGTCCTAGGATACATCAGGTGAGGTATTTCCAGCAGACACATAGAATCATAGATTATTAGGGTTGGAAGGGACCTCAGTAGATCATCTAGTCCAACCCCCTGCTCAAAGCAGGACCAATCCCCTGACAGATTTTTGCCTCAAGGATTGAACTCACAACCCTGGGTTTAGCAGGCCAACGCTCAAACCACTGAGCTATACATGAAAGGGTTAGTGCTGTTATACAAGGCACCAATGAGACCTCATCTGAAATACACCTCTACCTTCTGCCTTAAAGTCTGTGAGTCTATAAGCTGTGCCTTGCGTTGCACAGACACTGATGGAGATCAGGGCCCCATCGTGCAGCACATGGCAGAGAACCTGACTGAGATCAGTAGCCCCATTCTGCTGGGCACTGCACAGACAGAGAGGGACAGTCCTTGCCCCAAAGAGATCACAATCCAAGCAGACAATGGGGAGGAGGAAAACAGAGAGGGGCTGTGACTTCCCCCAGGTCACCAAGCAGGTCAGGGACAGAGCCAGGAACAGACCCCGGTAACGCCAGAGCCCCGTCACCCGCAGCTTGGAAAGGTCCCCAGACCCCACTGTATTAGGCTGCAGGAAGAGGTGGTTTGTCCATGCATGCACAGGCTGTCTTGGCAGGGCAGCTCAGCTGCGGTCCCTGCACACAGCTGGGTGTGTGGGTCATGGGTCAGGAGAAGTCAGTGTCCAGCCCTGTGGGGCTGTGCTCCTGGCTCATACCTCCAGCACTCACTGCTGCCCCTCCCTGACCAGCTGCACTGTTCAGCCAGCCCCAGGCCTCTGGGAGGTCACTGCCCCCCCTCCCCTATCCCCTGCAAGCCTTCAAACAGGGACATGGTGCACCAGTGCCAATCAGAGCGCACTAGTGTAAATTCTGTCTGTACTAAGGGTTTGCACCAGTGCCTAAAACACCAGGGTGGCAGAGACCTTCAGTGCCCAAAACAGCAGTACAGTGGCACTAGAACTGGGATCTAGTTCTAGCTCCATCACGGACAGCCTGGGTGACCTTGGACACGTCAATGTTTCTCCTCCCAACTTTAGTCTCTTTACCCAGCTGCCACTCACTGGGGTCTCCTCTCTCCAGAGCTGCTCACCACTAAAATCTGTGTGGGTGTCCCCAGAGCTAAGGCAGGTCAGCTCAGGAATAGTCTTACAAGGGGGACTGGGGAGTCTCTTTCCCTGGAAATTTTTAAGAACAAGTAGGACAAAGCTCTGTCAGAGACAATCTACATATACTTGGTCCTGCCTTGGCAGAGAGAGCTGGACATGACAACATCTTGAGGTCCTGTCCAGCTCTACATTTCTATGATGTTATGCAATACAGATACATAAAAAACAACAAGATGAAACCAAATAAAAACATGGTGTCAGGCCATTCAAAAAACAACAACAAAAAACTACACTGCACAGCATAAAATGACACAATACTAAGGAGAAGAAAGCAACGCAAAGCAAACTAACACACCTTAGGATAAAAGTACACACTGCAAAAGAGCTCAACTCAATCCAACACAACAAAGACAGCAAACAAGCTGAGGCAAAACAATGCACCATAAAACTATGCAACACAACATGGGGCAATCCCAGTTCCAAATGGCACCATGCAAAACAGCTCAGCGTAGAACAGGACACAGCACAAAAGAGAATTATTTCAATGTAGGCCTGGAAGGGATCTTGAGAGGTCGTCTACTCCAGCCCCCTGTGCTGAGGCAGAACCAAGTGTTAGGATATAGATATTCAGGCCTGTCTGCAAAGGCCTGTACTTTAAGAATGTAGGTGTATTCTTATCACTTAGCTAGTTATAGAGGTATAAAAGAAGGAATCAAAGATCACTGACTGTGGAATGGCCTTCTCTTACTGTGACAGGCTAAGGCCTTCAGCCAGTACAGTGGTGCAACGTGATCTGGGTTGGGGTCAGTGCAGTGCCAGACCTAACGGGGACATAGATCTCAGTCGAGGTCTCTGCAGTGCCCAGCACAATGGAGGCAACGGTTTGGGTCGCAGTCGTTCGCTGCCTGGCACAAGGGGGGCCGTGATCTCACCTGCCGTCTCTTCAGTGCCTGGCAGAACAGGGCCCAGATCTCAGTTGGGGTCTCTGCAGTAGCTGGCAGAACAGGGCCACGCTCAGTACGATAAGAGCCCTGATCTCAGTCACACACCTGGGGAGAAAAGCGAGAAGATTTTTGAGCATTAGATATCAGTATTTCAGAACTGAGGAGAAAATGGGGCACAAACTAAATATTTGCCAATATAAGAGAGAAGCACCAACATCTGGGAGATTTTGTGTCACCATTTAACAGTTGAAGAGAAAAGATGGGAAATTTGAGGGGATTATACAAGGATATTGAATCAACAACAGAATGGGAGGGATTCTTCTTGCTCCACACTCACATGGCCGGCAGGGAGCCCTGGGTGATGTCTTTTCACAGGGGAAAGGAGTGGGGCTGGAGTGAGAAAGTCACTATCAGTGGGGAGGGTCTGGCAGTGGGGCCTGGGAATGTGACTAGCAGGTGGGGGGGGGGTGCAGTGTATATTGGAAAAGGGGTAAAAGAAATACAAACAAAACATGGTACTTAATTAAAATCCTGTTAGGGCTCCAAAAGGAGCCATAGTAGATTGTGCTGCTTTTTCACATCTTTGGAGCAGTGTTTTGGAGCAGAAGATGAAAGTGAACAGCAATAAGAACCCTGGTGGAAGTGAAATGTGTCCCTTCTGAAACAGTCTCTGAGCTGCTGATAGCTTTGAATCCAGAGGCAAGCCAAGAAAGACTCTGTGTGGATGCAATACCCAGCTGATGGGGGAAGGAGGAAACTGCCATTTGCAGCACAAAGAACCTGAGAATAATGAATGCATCTGGTCAGCAAACAAGCTACTAGAAGCCTCAGATTATGGCCCTCCAGAAAAGGGAGGTGAAAAAACAAGTCAAGCCTGAAAATAAGGGGGACAGGTTAACCCTAAGGAGAGAGAGAGAGAGAGTGTGTGTGTGTGTACAGAGCAGAAATTTGAAGCTGTGGGAAACTGAGGCACGCCACCTCATAAATTTCATAAATGATCAGTGAGTGGGGTAATTCACTAGCCTGACTACAGAACAAAATAAGGACAGCCTGAAGCTAATTCTTCTGTTCTTCCTGCAATTAGCAAGGACATTTGTAAAAGGAATTGGTATTATTATTAAGAAATAATCTGACCCCACCGAGGGGTGGGGGGGAATTGTTTCTTTTGTTTTTCAGACACTCTACAACCACGCTGGCGCCAGCGGAAGAATAACCCAGAATACAATGGATCTATGTTGTGTGGTGTTTGTCTGTGGTGTTGGTCTTGCTGCTAGCATGAGGTGGGTGGGGGATGGCTTCAAAAGGCTGACCTGGGGGGAGAGGAAGATGTGTGTGGGAATGCAAAATGCTCAACTGGGAGGCCAGCACCTGTGTAATGGCTACTATGGTGCCTGGAAATAGAACGGCAACCAAGGTGGGCCCCACAAGCCCTATGGGAATAATGAGAAGGGGAGGAGCTCACTGGGAATCAATGGAGGGGTGTGAAAAATGGTGCACATCAAAGGAAATGTTTGGCCGTGCCCCTCTCCTATGACTCCTGTGAATAATTGTCTATTTAGCCTTTGAGCTTTTTGTGGCAAGGTCTCTCTGTCCCTGTGGGCATGTCCACACTGCAGTCAGACACCGGCGGCTGGCCCGTGCCTGCTGACTTGGGCTCACACGGCTCAGGCTGTGGGGCTGTTTAATTGTGGTGTCCATGTTCCAGCTGGGGCTGCATCCCAAGGTCTGGCACCCTCCCACATCGCAGGGTCCTATAGCCTGGCCCCAGCCCAAGCCCAGACACCTACACTGCAATTAAACAGCCCCTTCGCCTGAGCCCTGTGAGCCTGAGTCACCTGGCATGGGCCAGCTGGGGGTTTTTTATGGCAGGGTAGAGATACCCTTGGTGTCTGTTCAGCACCTGTCACAATGGGGACCCTGATCTTGGTCAGTGTCTGTGCAGATCCCTGCGCAACAGAGGCCTGACCTCAGTCGGGGACTCTGCAACTCCCAGCATTACAGGATCCCGGATTTTGTTTAGGGCCCCTGCAGCATCTGGCAAAATGTGGGGGCAGGATCTCTGTCAGGATCTCTGTACAGTGCCCAGTACAGTGGTGGGGCGTGATCTGGGTTGGGGTCAGTGCAGGGCCAGGCCCAAGGGGGACACAGATCTCCGTCGAGGTCTCTGAAGTGCCCAGCACAATGGAGGCAGCGGTTTGGGTCACAGTCATGCGCTGCCTGGCACAAGGGGGGCCATGATCTCGGTCCAGGTCTCAGTTTTACCTGGCACAACAGTGAGGTCTGATCTCACCTGATCTTCAGCGCCTGGCAGAACAGGGCCCAGATCTCAGTTGGGGTCTCTGCAGCAGCTGGCAGAACAGGGCCACGCTCAGTACGATAAGAGTCCTGATCTCAGTCAGACACCTGGAGAGAAAAGCGGGAAGATTTTTGAGAATTCGATATCAGTATTTCAGAACTGAGGAGAAAATGGGGCACAAACTAAATATTTGCTAATGTGAGACAGAAGCACCAACATCTGGGAGATTTTACATCAGCATTTAACAGTTCAAGAGAAAGGAGGGGAAATTGGAGGGGGTTATACAGGGATATTCAATCAACAACAGAATGAGATGGATTCTTCTTGCCTCACACTCACAGGGCCAGCAGGTGCTGGAGAGTAGCTGGGACTGGGAAACCTGGGGCTGGGCCGTCTCCATGGGGGACACTTGCTCCTCCCTCCCCTTCCTGGCCCTTCCCAGGCCCCGTTGCCAGCAGAGAGTGGCCCCCCCAGCCCAGCCCAGAGGTGTCCCTGTCTCAGGGCCCCCCCAGCCTCTGCCCATTCACCCTCTGCCCAGCTCAGGAATCACTGGGGGGAACCATTTCCCACCCGCACAAGGACAAATCCCTGCAGGTGGAAATGGGGGAAACCCCCCAAACCTGAGACCTGAACTGGCCACTGGCGAAGGGGAGAGAAAACGGGGCACAATCGGGGGGGGGGGACAGGGAACTTCTCAGGGGTTGGGGGAGGGGGGGTCACCCTGGGCGCTGCTCGTGGCTCTCTAGGGAGAAAGGGGGCAGGACGGGAGAGGAGGGGGGTCCCCACGGGAGGGGGCAGCAGTAAATCCGAGGGGATCTCAGCCCCCCCCCCTTTCTCTCCCCGCTCCTCGGGGGTCACCTGCCCCCCCCCCGCCATGTCCGGTCTCCCCTCCCCCCCCCAGCCTCGCCCGGCCCCACGCAGGGACCCAGGGCGGAGCCTGCCCGGGCCCGGGGGGCGCTGGGCTCCTGCGGGGGCAGCAGCTCCGAGCCCCCCCCCAGGGAGCAGGTCCCAGCGCTGCGAGATGCCGGGTCCCCCCCAGACACTGGGGCAGAGTCACCGCCCGGGCCGGGCACGGGGGGGTTAATGAAGGGCTCTCCCGCCGCGATCTGCGCATGCCCAGAGCTCCACCAGCACCAACCCTTCTCCGGCCCGGGAGAGGCTCCAACGGCCCCGCGCGAGCCAGGCAGAGCCAACGCTCGTTCGCAGCCCGGTTCCGGCTCCTCTGCCGACGTCACTTCCGCTCCGGGGAGAGTCAGGAACTACATCTCCCAGCCTGCACCGGAGGCGCTTCCGCCCTCCGCAGCCCAGGTAATGGCGGCCCCGTCTCATCCCCGCGCCTCGCAGAGACCCCGCCCCCAGCCGGCGCCTCTCAGACCCGCCCCGGCTGGGGAGCAACGGCCCCGCCCGGAGCCCCCAGCCCCGCCCCCTCCCATGTGCCGGTCCCTGCCCGCGGCCGGGGCGCGTCCCCCTCGCGCCAGAGCCCGAGACCCCGGGAGCAGCTCGCGGGGCCCGAGACGCAGCGGCCTGGGGGGGGGAGGCGGGGCCGGGCTCTGCCCGCAGCGAGGCCGGGAAGGGACCGGAGGGGAAAGTCCCCCCTGGAGACTGTCCGGCCCCAGGTTCCACCGGCCTGGTCCTGCTGCGCCAGCGCCCCCCCCCCGCTGCTGCTGCCCCCCCTGCCCAGCGCCCCCCCCCAGCTGCTGCCCCCCCTGCCCAGCGCCCCCCCAGCTGCCAGTCACCCGCCTCTGCTCCTGCTGCCCCCTCTGCCCAGCGCCCCCCCAGCGGCCAGTCACCCGCCCGACCAGCTGCTGCTGCCCCCCCTGCCCAGCGCCCCCCCAGCTGCCAGTCACCCGCCTCTGCTGCTGCTGCCCCCTCTGCCCAGCACCCCCAAGCTGCCAGTCACCCCCCCGCCCTGCTGCTGCTGCCTCCCCTGCCCAGCGCCCCCCCAGCTGCCAGTCACCCCCCGCCCTGCTGCTGCTGCCCCCTCTGCCCAGCACCCGCGCGCTGCGAGTCACCCCCCCGCCCTGCTGCTGCTGGCTGCCCGGCCCAGCGCCCCCCCAGCTGCCAGTCACCCCCCCGCCCTGCTGGTACCACCACTGCCCAGCGCCCCCCCCAGCTGCCAGTCATCCCCCCGCCCTGCTGCTGCTGCCCCCCCTGCCAGGTGCCCCCCAGCTGCCAGTCACCCGCCCACTGCTGCGGCTGGTGCCCCCCGGCCAGCGCCCCCCCCCGCTGCGACTCACCCACCCCCCGCCCTGCTGCTGGTGGTGCCCCCCGCCCAGCGCCCCGCCTGCTGCCAGTCACCCCCCGCCCTGCTGCTGCCCCCCTGCCCAGCGCCCCCCAGCTGCCAGTCACCCCCCGCCCTGCTGGTACCACCACTGCCCAGCGCCCCCCCCAGCTGCCAGTCATCCCCCGCCCTGCTGCTGCTGCCCCCTGCCAGGTGCCCCCCCAGCTGCCAGTCACCCGCCCACCCTGCTGCTGCTGGTGCCCCCAGCCCAGTGCCCCCCCAGCTGCCAGTCACCCCCCCCGCCCTGCTGCTGCTGGTGCCCCCCCTGCCCACACCCCCCCAGCTGCCAGTCACCCCCCGCCCTGCTGCTGCTGCCCCCCTGCCCAGCCCCCCCAGCTGCCAGTCACCCGCCCGCCCTGCTGCTGCCTCCTCCCATGCCCAGCGCCCCCGCTGCCAGTCACCCGCCCGCCCTGCTGCTGCTGCCCCCATGCCCAGCGCCCCCCAGCTGCCATCCCCCGCCTGCCCTGCTGCTGCTGCCCCTTGCCCAGCACCCCCCCAGCTGCCAGTCACCCGCCCATGCTGCTGCTGCTGCCCCCGCCCCAGCGCTCCCCCAGCTGCCACTCACCCGCCCTGCTGCTGCCCCCCTGCCCAGCACCCCCAGCTGCCAGTCACCCGCCCGCCCTGCTGCTGCTGCCCCCTGCCCAGCGCCCCAGCTGCCAGTCGCCCTGCTGCTGCTGCCCCCTGCCCAGGGCCCCCCCCAGCTGCCAGTCACCCGCCCTGCTGCTGCCCCCTGCCCAGTGCCCCCCCAGCTGCAGTTCACCGCCTGCTGCTGCTGCCCCACTGCCCAGGCCCCCCAGCTGCCAG